>NC_081552.1:59553893-59757763 GCF_963082655.1 Stomoxys calcitrans
AACGGGATTTATTGTAAAGGAAGCCTTGAGGAGCTTCAAACCATTTAAGTCGCCTGAAACTTTTTTTTTTTTTTTTTGGGACTAGGACACTAAATTCGAAGAAAATCTATATGACAGCTACAGTATCGGCCTAAGCCTAAGCCACCCCTCAGCACCTTTTTTTTTAAATAATAATAATATTTTTAAGAAAACAAAGCTTCCAAAATAATTTTTTATGTTTTTTATTTAACTTTATCTTTATTATTGAAAAATACAAACTTAAGAAATTTGCAATTTAATAATATATTGAAATCAACATTTCGTATATCAGGTGATTTTGCTTTCCAGGCTATTGTTCCGGCATCAAATAAATCTTCTTTGGTTTTGCTATTTTCTCGTTTGATTTTTCCCATTTTCCAACGGTTCCAATAGGATTAAAGTCCGGTGATGGTGATGGTAAGGTGCTCATCGCATTACATTATTAATTTTTTCCATGAACCAAAATTTCAGGGCCTTAGGATGCTTAGGCCTTCAAGTTGACTCCTACAAAATTTGTTGTCACATTTTTAAATTTGATACCTGTTGACAAAGTCCCACAAAAGAATGCCCCCATAAATGGGATATTAAAAATATAGGCCTTCTAATTTTGGCCGATATTGTACTTCTAAATATGGCTCGATCTGCGAAATCGGTTAATATATTAGTTTTTTTATGGGCTTAAGACCTTAAATGATATTTGGATCGATTATGGGGAGTCTTCATACAACGCACTGTTTAAAATTACAGTGAAAGAAGATAAAAAATAACCCACTTAGGTGGGGATACAATACTAGACATGAACCAACTTTGGGGAGTGGTATTGAAACCAATAAAGGATTTCGTAAGTAGCACGGAATTCCTAACATGAAACTTTCCTTTTTGAGCTTACTTTATAGTTTTTAGAGCGCATAACAAGCCGATTACTGGCTTAGGTGTATGTCCATGGGGCGGATTAATATCTGTGCCCTCTTTTAAACCTAACCTAACCTACAGGTCAGGTCAGGCAGGTCAGTCTATTTGGCAGCTAAATCGAAAAAGTTGACCATTTCCGGTTCAAACAACGAGAAACCGTCCCACTGTTCTAAATTTCAGCGAAATAGAGTAATTAATGAGGCTCTTATTGGCTCAAGTCTCTAAATTGGCAGATCGGACAGCTATATCAAAATATAATCTGATTGGGATCATTTTTAGTTTTGAAGTCGGAAGGCTTAATTCAACCTACCATTTCCAATTTCAGCGAAATCGATTAATTAATGCAGCAGTTAAGGTCTTAAGGCCCAAATCGGCAAGTAGTATATATAAGGGGGTTTTGGAACTTTGAGCATCGAGAGTATGAGTCATCGATGACGTCATAACCCCACCCCACCCCAAACCCCACCCCACCCCAAACCGCAAACCCCACCCCACCCCATTGATGACGTCATAACCGCACCCCACCCCACCCCATTGATGACGTCATAACCCCACCCGACCGCAACCGCAGCCGATCGTAGCGCAGGTGGCGACCGCAGGGGGGTATGACCACATACGGGCCGCCGGTTGAAATGTGTGGACGGACATTAGGGTGCAGATCGCAGGGCGCAGATCGCAGGGCGCAGATCGCAGGGCGCAGATCGCAGGGCGCAAGTCATCGATGACGTCATAACCCCACCCCACCCCAAACCCCACCCCACCCCAAACCGCAAACCCCACCCCACCCCATTGATGACGTCATAACCGCACCCCACCCCACCCTATTGATGACGTCATAACCCCACCCGACCGCAACCGCAGCCGATCGTAGCGCAGGTGGCGACCGCAGGGGGGTATGACCACATACGGGCCGCCGGTTGAAATGTGTGGACGGACATTAGGGTGCAGATCGCAGGGCGCAGATCGCAGGGCGCAGATCGCAGGGCGCAGATCGCAGGGCGCAAGTCATCGATGACGTCATAACCCCACCCCACCCCAAACCCCACCCCACCCCAAACCCCAAACCCCACCCCACCCCATTGATGACGTCATAACCGCAGCCCACCCCACCCCATTGATGACGTCATAACCCCACCCGACCGCAACCGCAGCCGATCGTAGCGCAGGTGGCGACCGCAGGGGGGTATGACCACATACGGGCCGCCGGTTGAAATGTGTGGACGGACATTAGGGTGCAGATCGCAGGGCGCAGGGCGCAGATCGCAGGGCGCAGATCGCAGGGCGCAGTGGCAGATTTCGATGATGACTCATCGCCCAACTTCAACTAGTGTTGGAGGGTGGGTGATGTAGATTGCTGACCGCAGGCTATAGTTTGGTTTGAGTGTGAGAGTTTATGATTAATGTTGAATGTTGTGTGACCACCACACTGGAGTGTGATGAAATAATTGTGGTCAGTGTAGTTCTATTTTTTCCCAGGAAGAACAAGAGTAAAAAATTATATTTGTTTTCGTATAAAAAGGGCAAACGGTTTCATATTGTAATCATTATATTAAAAATCATTTATTTAATCAAATTCAAAATTATTGTTATAAAAATGAGAGAATTTGTATGTAATATTTGTGAGAAAACTTACGAACATAATCAATCTTTGAATCGTCATTTGCGTTTACAACATTCAATTGAGTGTGTGAAATGTAATCAGAATTTTAGTACTTATCCAGAGCTTTTAAAGCATATGAAGTCAATGGACCACAATGAAAAAAAAGAGGAAAAAACGGTATACTGTGAAAATTGCAATTTAGCTATTCCAAAAAATCAGTGGAAGAATCATATCAGCACTAACACACACATCGATAAGTGTGTAAAATGGTTAGATAAGGATGTGTCTTGCTTTGGATCTAGCTTTCAAAATCGAATAGAAAGTTATAAAATAAAAAATAGTGAGATCAATAACTTGATACCCGAAAACTTTTTCAAATCAATTCAAGAAAAAGTAATCAATATAATTCAAAAGGCGTTGCAAAAGCATGAATCTATTAAATATAATTGTACACTACATTGTAATTATATTTTGATGAAAGAGAAAGCGGAAGATGAAATTAGTTTATTTACACATCACACAAAAATGTTGGTACTATCTCCCTCAAGTACACTGGAAGAAATTTTAAATCATTATATTGAAAATTGTAATGAAATAATTAAAAAAATGAGTGAATTCCAAGAACGAGATAGTGGATGGACTTTAATCGAAATAAAACATCTAGAGATCAACATCAACAAATATACATGTTTGAGAGGATCTCAATACATAAATCTTCCTCCCAAAATAAGGAATAAAAAGGCTTGCATCAATGTGCAAAACAATGATGTCTATTGTTTTAAATGGGCAATAATATCAGCATTAAATCCACTTCCAAAGGAAAAGAAACCACATAAATGTAGCAACTACAAAGTAACGGACATTAAGGCACACATTATAACATTGGAAAATAATATAATATTAAATTTTGAAAACATGGAATTTCCCCTTACCATAAATAAAATCAGAGTCTTTGAGTTGCAGAATCCTGATATAAGTATAAATGTGTTCGGTTTAGAGGATGCTAAGATTATAGGTCCTTACTATTTTACAGAAGCTGAGAAATCAACTCACATCAATCTTCTCCTAATAGAAGAGGATGATAAATTTCATTACATCTGGATAAAAAATATATCAAGGTAAAAATAATAAGATATTATTTTGATTACAATACAATACTAATTTATTAAAAAAATATATATATTTTTAGATTGTTGCGAAGTTCTATAACAAAGAATAAAAATAGGATTCATTTTTGTAACACCTGCTTAACTCATGTTTCTTCAAGTAGTAGACTAGAGAAACACAAACGTGAGTGTAAAAAGATGGTGACAACAATGCCATCAGATAAAGATAAAATACTTAAATTTAAGAATTTTAAACATAAATTAGATATTCCATTCTCAATTTATTGAGGATGACTATACACACGCTAAAAATGTATGGAATACATTTAAATGTAACAATTTAAAAGATTACTTATTACTTTATTTGAAAGTTGATGTTTTGTTATTATGCGATGTGTTTGAAAATTTTAGAAAAGTATGTAAAAAAATTTATAATTTAGATCCATGTCAATATTATACAGCACCTGGTTTGTCTTGGAGTGCAATGTTAAAAACAACTGGAATAGAACTAGAATTATTAACTGACTTTGAAAAGTATAATTTTATTGTTGAGGGTATTAGAGGAGGGATTGTTCAATGTTCTAAACGATTTTCAGTTGCAAATAATATATATGTAAGTGATTATAATCCATGTCAAGATTCAAACTTTTTAATTTATTTAGATGTTAATAATTTATATGGTTATGCTATGTCACAGTATCTACCTTACAAAAATTTTGAATGGGTTGGAAATATTGAAATGTTTAATTTGAATGATATCAAAGAAGATTCGGAGATAGGATATATATTAGAGGTAGACTTAGAATATCCATCCTCATTACATGATTATCACAATGACCTACCATTTTGCGCTGAAAATAAAAAACTTGGTTCTATGAGACAATCTAAATTAGTGTTGAATTTAAATGATAAAAATAATTATATCATACATTATAAAACTCTTCAACAGTGTATTAAACATGGATTAGTTTTAAAAAAAATACATAGAATTCTTCAGTTTAAACAAACGAATTGGTTGCAAAAGTATATTGATTTAAATAACTATCACAGAACTTTAGCTAAAAATTTGTTTGAACAGAATTTTTTCAAATTATTAAATAATGCTGTTTATGGCAAGACGATGGAAAATGTTGATAAAAGAAAATGTATTAAAATTGTAACTAACTGGGAGAGTAAAGGTAGAAAATTGGGTGCGAGGGCTCTTATAGCTAAACCTAATTTTCATAGTTCACTCAAAATATCTAACGATATGGTTGTAATTCAAATGAAAAAATCGCATGTTGAATATAATAAACCAATATATATTGGATTTACTGTTTTAGAACTATCGAAATGGAAAATGTATGATTTTCATTATAATTATATGAAAATAAAGTTTAATCAATCAACTACTCTAAATTACATGGATACCGATTCATTTATTTATGATATTAAAACAAAAAATTTCTATGATGATATTCGAAGTGATATCACAAAATATTTTGATACATCAGCGTATCCAATTAATAATATTTATAATTTTCCGTTAGAAAACAAAAAAGTTCTAGGAATGATGAAAGATGAATGTGGTGGAAAAATAATGAAGGAATTCATTGGTTTACGTTCAAAAATGTATTCAATTAAGATTGATAAAGTAGATGAAGAAATAAAGAAAATAAAAGGTGTAAAACATTGTGTTACAGCAAAACTTTCAACCAACGATTTTAAAAAATGTCTTTTTGAACAAATTAATTATTATGATTCTATGTATGTTTTTAGATCAAAAATTCATCAATTGTACACACAACATATACATAAATTAGTTTTAAATTATTTAGATGATAAGAGATTTATAAGAGAAAATGGTGTTGACACCTATGCTTGGGGACACTATAAAATAAAAAAATAATTAAAAGAAAAAAATGGTTTTGTTTGTTTTGTTTTTTTCACAAGATATTATATTTATTAAAGAGAAATTGTATACATAAATGACCACAATTGTAAGTATTAAATTTTTGTTTTTGTTTATAATTGTATTCGATAGGTGGTTTTAAATAATTAATAATTTCCAACGGTGGTTGTAAATTACCAAAACTATCAAAATATTCCTTATAGTTGTAATTTTTGTAATAGGCAACCCAATGTGTTCCTGGCCCATTAGTTGTATCTAAATTAACTATTCCACATTCTTGTCGTAGTGGTTTGTTTGGTAATGAGTCACGCATAAAAACCCCTCTAAAGTGTTTCAATGGCTTGCAGTACTTAACCAAATCGATATCCGTCAATGGTCGATTGGGTAATCTACTTAGAAGTTTTTTGGAGCTGGTTTATAGTAAAGTCCATATCCTTTTTTATAAGGTTTAAGATATAATCCTTTTCCCATAGCAATTGATTCCATATATCTGTTATGACGAGTAGCTTCAGCTAATTGTTCTTTCCCATTTTTGATATCCTTAACTGCTTTTACAATAGCCGATCCTCCAGTTGCTAAACCTCCAAGGGCTGATAACGCAGTTAAAATTGGAACTATTGGTAGAAATCCACCAATTTTTGGTACTCGAATGACTCTTGGTACACCAATATTACTCTTCTTTTTATTTTTAAAACTTGAATGTACAACGTTTTTTGCAATTTTTACAGCATCATATATATTGTTAGGTTTCTTATCTTTTAATACTTTTAAAGTATTCTTAACTGTCGATGCAAATAATTTTTGCTTACATTGCTTTTTCTTCATTTTTCTTTTTGTTGTCATACCGAGTCCGAATTTAACTTTTGCTTTAAGTAAGTTTGTTACTAACCAAGCGTTTGCTCGTTCTTTCCAATTGCTATCTGTTGATTTAACTCTTTGCCAAGCTTTTTCTATTAAAACTTTATCAGCTTGATGACGAGAATGAATATCTTTATTTTGTGAGTATGCAATATCGTGTTCTCTACAAGCTGAATCCAATAAATTTATTCCTTTGTCTCCTTGTGCTAAACGTTGTGCTAACTTAGTTCCTGGTCCACAAAATTGATATCCAGGTAAATGCACTTCAAACGGAAGATTATTAATTAAGTTGTTTACCAATCCAAATCCAGTAACAGACTGTTTACATTTATTATAAATCTTGTAATTAATAACCATAATTTTTTTTTGATTATGTAGTGATAGGGTACACGATTTAAATGAAAATAAGAGTTTTTGTATATATATACTTAAATTTATATTGAAAAAGTTTAGTTAGCAATATGCGTTTAATAGAACAAACTAAACAGATTGCTGTGAAAAACATTGATAATGTCTGTTCACAGAAAAAAAGGATTGTACATAGTACTTTATTACCAAATTCTATACGTGCCCTTATAGTAGGCCCATCAAATTGTGGTAAAACAAATGTTATGATTAGTCTCATAGAAAGCCCTAATGGCCTCAAATTCAGGAATATATATATATATTCTAAATCTTTATATCAACCAAAATATCAATATTTAAAAAAATTGATTACTCCAATCAAAGGAATAAACCTATTCACATTCTCTGAAAATGAAAAAGTTATAAGTCCAGCCAAAGCAAATATGCATTCTATAATGGTATTTGATGATGTAATTTGCGATAAACAAAATACTATAAGGGATTATTTTTGTATGGGAAGACATAAACACATTGATTGTTTTTATTTATGTCAAACATATACAAGGATTCCTAAACACTTAATACGTGATAATGCAAACATGATTATCATATTTAAGCAAGATGAAATGAATATTAAACATATATATAATGATCATGTCTTGGGTGACATGACATTTAAAGATTTTTTAAAGCTTTGTAGTGAATGTTGGAAAGATAAATATGGATTTCTTATTGTGAGCAAGGATGATCCCATTGATAAAGGTCGATATCGCAAAGGATTCAATTGTTTTATTCAGTTATAATATAAATCAGATTGATAACAGATATAATGTAGATTATAAACAGAATAGAGAGCAGATTGGTGACAGAAAGAAAGCAGATCGGTAGCAGATATAAAGCAGATCGGTAGCTGATATAAAGCAGATCGGTAGCAGATGTAAAGCAGATCGGAAGCAGATGGATACATAACCAAAAAAAATAAAAAATAAATTATCCAATCATGAAGAGACACAATTTGTTGAAGGAAATTGTAAAAACACGAGCAGTATTGAAAGAAAAGTTAAAAAACATTAAACTTAATCAAATAGATAGGGATAATCTATTAGAAGATACATTTCAACCAATAACCAAACCTTTGAAGGATATTATAGGAAAACTAGATGAGAACAAAAAAGAAAGTAATCAGTATTCTAATAAATATAATGATAAAAATATTTATGATTATAATAAACAATATGAAGACGATGGAAAACTTGATAAAAACAATAAGGATGATGATGATGATGATGATAGCTTTATATCAGACATTTATAATGATGATGATGACTATATGTCTAGCAATGGACTTCAAATGAGAGATATTACCTCAAGTAATGATAATGAAAGATATAATAATCAACATTCATCAACAATATTTCCGAATATAGTAAATTCTACACATAAAGAAGATAATTCAGAAATAGAACAGATGGATATAGAGAAATTTTCACAAAAACGAAAATTTTCATCAGATGAAAATAACACTAATAAAAGGATAAGAAAAAATTATAATATTCCAGTTGATTTAAAGAGAAAAGATTATACACTAGAAAAATGTGGAGTGAATCGGAATGAGCTTAGAGAAAAATTAAAACGATCTAATGATAACAATCTCAGTTTATTTGACGATAACGATAATAAGCGGATGAAAAAATCACATCTATTTTCAAAACGAAAATGTGAATTTCAGTTAAATACTAATAAAAAACGTATAAAATTAACTAACAACAAAATCATAAATATAAATAAACGAAAAAGACCCTCACAATTAAATACTGATAGAAAACGTTTAAAATTGATTAATAACAACCAATTAAACTTGAATAAACGGAAAGGTGTTTCACAATTAAATCTTGATAGAAAACGTATAAAATTGAATAATGATATCTCATCAAAATTGAATAAACGAAAAGCTGTTACGCAATTAAATATTGATAGAAAGCGAATAAAATTGAGTAGTGATAATCTATCAGACATAAATGTAGCATCTTCATTACCCAACGTTCTACAAACACTTATCGATAATAGACAATTAGATAAAGTTTATGGATTTCATATAGATACAAATGGAAATATGTATTTTGGAAAAAATCAATTAAAATTTAATGGATGTAACTCTATTCAAATTGGGGAATCTATTTGGAAAATGTCTCCCGGACTATTTCAACTCATGTTTCACATTAAACCTCAACATTATACAAAGAAGGATTTAAATCAATATAAGGATATTTTGATGAAAACAAATGCTCATAAAAGAAATTATTCACCAGGAGAACAAATTAAGGGAACTCAAGCTTATAAATATCAATTTATAATAAAACGGTTATTTGATGTGAATTCAAATAGGATATCCAAAGGTAATGGATTGAGTTTGAAATCATTAGACAATCACAAACCAAATTATATATATTGGGATGACCCTAACGAATTGGTTGACAGATTAAGATTGCTCCTTTCATCTGAAGGTGTTGGTCACAACAATCACAAAAACGAAATTATTTCAATTGTTGAAGAATTGCGAGAAGCACATATTATTAAATAAAAAAATCAAAAATGTATACAATCAATAAATTTGGAGAGAGCGGAAGTAAAAACCAAGTCAACAATGCAATGCTAAAATTGAGTTTAGGTAGATCACTTGGAATTACTATTCACAACAATGCTTTAAACTTTCATGGGAAGAAAATAACTAATTTAAGTGCTCCCTCTGATCCTGATGATGCTGTAACAAAAATATTTTTGAAAAAAAAAATAGATAAAATCGAAAATAAAATCAAAAATCAGCAAGATGAAATACTTAGAAGATTCGAAGAATTACAGAACAAACTAAAAGAAGACATACATATAGAAAAAATGAAAGAATATATTTTCAAATGGGTTGAAGTGGAAAAAATTGTTCTAGAAAATAAAAAACATATTGAAGCTATAAACAGTGATTTAACTAAACTAAAAAGTGTGATTGATCAATTTAACAACAACTTGAGTACCAATTTGAATATTTTGAAAAATCATAATATTGAAGATACGAAAAAAATTATTGAAGATACTTTAAAAATAATAAATATCCGATTTGATTCCATCGAAGATTTTCTTTTTCAAAGTATTGGATATACTAGAAAAAATAAATATTTTAATTAAATATTTAAAATCAAAAATAAGATATAGTAGAGGGTATATAACATCAAAACAAAACAATTTTTACTTCAATCGACAACATCAATATGGAGCTTAACCAGGATAAGAGAGAAATTGTTAATGAACTACACAAGCAAGCACGAAAAAATTTTGGAAGGAGACGAGTGGTTATGAAGGGTATCGATGATTTGTGGCAAGCGGATCTTGTTGAAATGGGTAGTTATGTGAACTTTAACAGCGGATATCGATATCTTTTAACCGTTATAGATACATTCTCGAAAAAAGCTTGGGTTGAAGCAATAAAAAATAAAACAGCTCAAAGTGTAGTAAAGGCTATGCAGAAAGTTTTCAATCAAAGTAGTCGAAAACCCAAAAATTTACAAACTGATGATGGAAAGGAGTTTTTTAATAACAATTTTTCTCAACTTATGCAAACAAATCATATAAATCATTATTCAACATACAGCACTCTAAAAGCATCAATCATAGAACGATTTAATAGAACACTGAAAGGAAAAATGTGGAAAGAGTTTAGTTTTCGTGGAAATTATAAATGGATTGATATATATAAAAACCTAGTTAATATATATAATAACACATTTCATCGAACTATAAAAATGTCGCCGAATGATGTGAATTCCTTAAATGAGAAATCACTTTTAGATTCAGTCTACAACAACCTCAAGGTATTTAAAAGACCAAAGTTTAAAATCAATGATAATGTGCGAATAAGTAAATATAAACAACATTTTGAAAAAGGATATACACCAAATTGGACTACCGAAATATTTACAGTTAAATCTATTAAAAATACAAATCCTAATACATATATACTTAAGGACTATCAAGGAAGGGATATAGAAGGTGGTTTCTATGAATATGAGCTATCAAAAACCAAATTTCCACACACATATTTAGTGGAAAAAGTGATTAGAAGGAGAGGAAATAGACTTTATGTAAAATGGTTAGGATTTTCTTCAGAGCATAACTCTTGGATAAATGCTAATAATATTTCACAATAAAAGAATAATCAATTACATAAATCATTTATTCTAACGTCAACCGTAGAGATGTCGATAACATTAACCTTAAATGATGAAAAATCAGTACTTGTCGCCAACTACTTTCCACCAATAATTTTGAAACAAAGCTATGTTTGCGGTTTAATAAGTTTTGATACATATCACTCAATACCAAATGTTGATGAAGAGAACAATAAATTTCATATAGGTGGACATGAAATAACTATTCCTCTTGGATCATATGAATTTTCGAATATATCTGAGTTAATAACGGATGAATATCGCAAGCTTAATAAAAAAAATGGAAATCTTATTATGAAAGCAAATTACAATACACTTCAAACATATCTGAAGAGTACGCTTGATCCAATTTATTTTGATAAAGAAAACACTATTGGTTCATTATTAGGTTTTAGTAAAAGAGTACTTGAATCGAATGTTGATCACTATTCTGATAAAGTGATAGAAATTACAAAAGTAAACACTATAGTTATTGAGTGTAATATTGTAACAGGATCCTATATAAACAACAAGTCAGCGCACACTCTTCATCAGTTTTCACTCGTCGTTAGCCCAGGATATAAAATCACGGAAAATCCTACTAACGTTATATATCTACCTGTTAATACAAACACAATAAATACCATTGTTTTGAAAGTTGTTGATCAATCTGGAAAATTGATAAACTTTCGTGGGGAAAAAATTTCAATTAGATTACACTTGAAACCATCTAAAGAATGATAATATTTAACAAAAAGGAGGTATTTGCGGATATAACAATCACTCAACCATCAACTTTGAAGGGATACACAACTAAAATATCACATCACCACAACAGGAAACATAAAGGATTAAAAAGGAAAAAGAGAAATATTTTAAGTAAAACTAACCAAGAGTTCCTGGAAAGTTTGGGTTTCACACTAAAATAATAAAGGGTTGAGTTTAAAAATGAGTAACATTATTAATGTTTTACAAAAACCACAATTTGATAATGCTATAATAAGAAAGGAGTATCACAGCTATATATCATATTTACAATCATTTCAAAATAATGATGAAATTAGGATTTCCATTCAAAACCAAGACCTGTATGTCGTTCCTGGTGAGAGTTTTTTATACATTGAAGGTTTTGCAACAAAAGCGGACTCTACAGTATCAGCATCGATAAAGTTATTAAACAATTGCATAGCACACTTATTTGATGAGATAAGATATGAACTTAATGGTATAGAAATTGATCGTACACGTCATTTGGGTATAGCAACAGAAATAAAAAATTATGTATCATTAAATGAAAGCGAAAGTCGAAATCTAGTCAACGCAGGATGGGCTCCATTTAATACAGATGATCTTACTCTTGTGAGTGGATATTTTAATTTTTGTGTTCCACTGAAAATGCTTCTTGGATTTGCTGAAGATTTTGATAAAATTATAGTTAATGCTAAACATGAATTAATTTTATTGCGATCAAAAGATGATACGAATGTATTGAAATCTATCATTTCCAGTGAAACCTGTAAACTATCAATTTTAAATATTACATGGAAAGTTCCACATATTCAACTTGCTGATGTATACAAGCTGCAAATGCTTAAAGTAATTAATAACCGTCAACCACTAAATATATCATTTAGAACATGGGATATGTATTATTATCCTGCAGTTCCATCGAATACAAAAGTTTTATGGAATGTTAAGCTTGCAAATGAAAATGAGCGACCACGTTTTCTTCTTTTAGGATTCAAAAGTAGTGAAAAAAAATTTATTCACTGTGATATAACAAACATTAAGGTTCATTTGAATTCTGATACATATCCATATGATGATCTTAACCTCAAGTTTGATAGGAACCGTTTCGCCCTACTTTATGATATGTATATAAAATTTCAACAAAGCTATTATACACGTGAACCGCAACCTCTATTAACGCGCGAAAAATTCAAGGGTGAAGCACCGATTATTGTTCTTGATGTAACACATCAAAATGAAACAGTAAAAACTGGCCCCATCGATATACGAATTGAATTGGAAACATCTAAAAATATATCACCGAACACATCTCTATACTGTTTAATTATTCATGATAAAATGTTTGAATATATACCTCTAACAAATGAAGTAAGAAAATTATTGTAAATGTAACTATATTTTTTATCTATAGAAATCATAAAATAAATAAAAAGCAAAAACAAACACAAACAAAATGATTTTTTTTATTAATAATGTAAAATTAATATATAGGTGAGTTGTTTAAATGTAAAGAGGGAGAGGTAGAATTATTGTTTAAATATAAAGAGGGAGAGGGAGAGGTAGAATTATTATAAATATAAAGAGGGAGAGGGAGAATTAATGTCGAGAAGAGAAAGAGAATTTTTATTTCGTGTTTGCTTTACATTTATAGAATATATAAGGTTGGGTATTTATACTACATTAATTAGTATCTCTCCAACACACCTCCAATAGTGTAGATATAAGAAAATAATAAATTAACATAATGAAATTATATTGGGTATTACTTTGTTTTGTTATACTTCATGTAACAATTCATAATTCATTATCATTGCCAGTTGTATTTGATTCCACAACTGATTCAGCGTTATCCATTACATCTGATCCTACAATCGACTTAAATTCAAAAACCGTTGAATTTAATTTAACACTACCAAACAAAGATATTCTTAAAGTAAATATTTCATTTGTTATGATGAAAGAAAGTGAAATATTAGAAAACAGAGATGATTTTTATATAAAAAATGAAACAGATGATGCAGACTTATCAACTAGCACCACTACAATAATTCCTATAGAAAGTGAAGAAAAATATTTTACTGTCGATGAAGCTATAGAAGCATTTCGCAAAAGGTTAATTACAAAAGAAGCAGATATTGGTGGTATACTGGATGCTGCAGAACCTTTTTATCGTCATTTTAATTTACAATATGAAGATTTAAATATACCAATCCGTTGTACTTATGATAGTAACTACATGTTACGTCAACTAAAAATAAGTTGTTTTGAATATCGTGAAATTGAACAAGAACGAATTTTAAGTAATGGTGAAATTGAGAAAGTTCGAGTTCAAGATCTCAAAAAACATTTAGAAAATATTGTAATAACTGATATTGAGAACTATACTCAAACATATAAAATGGAAATAAGTTAGAAAACAGCAATTAGTTCTCTTATATACATTGAATTGAATAGTAGTATGTATTTAAATAAATTAATATACGTTGTTGTTTTAATTATCATATATAGAATATATCCTAGTATTCAACAACAACAACAACAATACTATCCAATACCTTACAATAGATGTAATCAAAATCATCAATATGATAGATATAATACCAATCAAAATGCTATTTTTGATGGTGACACTAGTAAACGTATAGAATTTCGAATAAAACTATCAAATAATACAGGAGCAAGAGTATATTTATCAATTCAATTATTAAATAATGCAACAATCGATGAGTCACTAACAACAACAACAACACCGAGAAATAGTCAAACGGATAGACCTAAAATTTTTACTATTGATGAAGCCATTGAAGTATTTAGAAAAGACTTAATAGAAAAGGAAACTAATATTGGTGGGATCATTCAAAGTTCTACAGTATTCTACCGTCATTTCAACTTAAAATATGAAAATGTAGAAATTAGACTTATATGTAGCTATTACAGTAACTACACATACCGCAAACTCAACATTTATTGTTTTGAGTATAATGCTAATAAATTTGAGTATAATTACAAATATAATCAAAGTACGAATGAATTTAACCCATTATTTGAAAGGGAAGAAAATGGTATAAATATCAGGACGCTTGATGTTAATGATTATTTGCAAACGTTACACATGAGTATACAGTAGTTCTCACCGGAATAAGAAAAAAAGCAATATGATTAAAGAAATATATAATTTTTTAAAAACATTTACCAATATCGTTTCCGAAGAAGATAAAAATAAATTAATTAATATAAAATCTCATCTGGAATTTGTGGATAGTTTAAAATGTAAAGAAAGTAAATTTGGTAACCACTATGACTGCTGTGTTTGGTCAAATGATAACGCACAATGTGGTCCAGATACATGTAATTGTATATTCTATGATATGGATAAAAGAAAGGGAGAGGCAGCTGCTGCGAAAATAATTAAAAATTATAAAAATATTTACAATACAGTTAAAAACAATCATTGTAATTTTAACAACCGATGAGTAAAAATGTCTAAAAACAATTTCATAATTATAGATGTTCAAGGTTTTTTCTTAAATAATAAATTTATTGCGAAGGAAATTTGTATTTTTGAACATAATCAGACAATTAAAAAGTTTATTATATACCCCCCTTGCAAATTTTCTTCCTTATCATTAAAGGAAAAGATTACAAATAACTGGCTTACGAAACATTTTCATGGGTTGAGATGGAATGATGGTAACATAATTTTTAAAGAATTTAACGATTATTTAAATAAATTTATAAAAAAACAAGAAAATCTAACAATATTTGTGAAAGGATGTGAAAAACAAAAATGGATAAAGCAATTAATAGAAGAAGATATAAATATAATAAATTTAGATGATGCTAACTGTTCAAACATATGTAATCTTTATAAAAATAATTTGCATATGAAAATTTGTAGTTATCATAAACAACACCCTAATTATAGATGTGCTGAAAAAAATGTTATTTTATTAAGTCAATTTATTAATGTTTTTTTAAAATAAAGCAAATAAAATAAAAACATATCGTTTTTTCTTTATTTAGGATATATAAGGCTATGTAATGTAAGTATACATTAGTTCCTTTTTTCATTTTGTTGGGGTAACTTCTCAAAGAAAATGATATTATCAACGAATATAAAATATCTATTAAAAGAATACAACTCCTACATTGATAAGGAACATAAACAATTTTTTGAAGAGATGATTGAAGAATTAAGGATATATAAAAATGTATATACTTCATTTATACAAACAACACATGGAATTCATACATGGGACTGCAAGCTGAACTCGATAGAAAATATAAATATTTGTAGTTGTATAATTAAATATAATCGTTACATCCTATTACAAAAACTCTACAATTTATACTATCGCATTCTTTGCAATAAAAGTGTAATCAATTCTTAACTTCAACTTGAATTTTTTTAATTTCCTTTACCGCAATTGGGTTTAGTAATATGTGTGGTATAGCAAATATTAATAAATATAAGTTAACCACCCTGTTCGCCCCTCTTCCTTAATGGAATGTTCATGGGCACATTTACATTGTTGCATTGCATTTGCATACGTTAACCACTATACCACCCTAGTACAGAAAACTTTTCAATTTATGTTATAGCAGCACTTTTGAGTTTGAGCTTTGTTATTTTCTTCACCACCATGATTTAAATTTAAAATTATGAGAAAGCATACCAGGCATTTGTGGAATTATATAAACGTGAAACCAATTATTAACTTCAACTTGAATTTTTTTAATTTCCTTTACCGCAATTGCGTTTAGTAATATGTGTGGTATAGCAAATATTTATAAATATAAATGATTGAAATTTTAAATTATGAGTAAGCATAGCAGGTATTATATGTTATCCACTGAAAACATGTTTACATAACACCCTAGTACAAAAACTGTTGCAGGCATATGTGGTACAGTATATTTTATAAATATATATTAACCACCATAACACCCTACCATAAAAACTTGAAACCAATTATTAATTTCAACTTGAATTTTTTTAATTTCCTTTACCGCAATTGCGTTTAGTAATATGTGTGGTATAGCAAATATTTATAAATATAAGTCAATCACTAAATCATCCTAGAACAGAAAACTTTTCAATTTTTATTATCGCAACACTTTTGAGTTTGAGCTTTGTTATTTTCTTCACCACAATGATTGAAATTTTAAATTATGAGTAAGCATAGCAGGTATTATATGTTATCCACTGAAAACATGTTTACATAACACCCTAGTACAAAAACTGTTGCAGGCATATGTGGTACAGTATATTTTTATAAATATATATTAACCACTATAACACCCTACCATAAAAACTTTTGAGTTTTGTGGAAATATATATTTTTTATAAATATATGTTAACCACTGAAACATTTTTATGAATTAAATTTAGCTCATGAAAAATAAATATTAACCACTGAATTATGCCAGAAAATTAATAAATAAAAAATAAACTAAAATTTCCTGGGGCTTGTCCCTTACAGCTTTTATTTTTAAATAAACTAATATATATGTCCTTTATTTACAATTGGAAATATTAAATATGTTACAATAAAATATAACCATTACAATAAAATATGACAAATAATAAAATAAACTAAATTATATATTAAAAAAATTTTTGGTTGGTGTTAAATTTCCTTGGGCTTTTCTTTTTAAATAAACTAAATTAAAAAATAAATAATAAGAGTTTATAAACAACTAAATAAAAAAATATACATAAATTAAAAAGATTTTTTTTCGGTTTTCAATTAAACTAAATTATATATTAAAAAAAATTTTTTGGTTGGGGTTAAATTTCCTTGGGCTTTTCTTTTTAAATAAACTAAATTAAAAAATAAATAATAAGAGTTTATAAACAACTAAATAAAAAAATATACATAAATTAAAAAGATTTTTTTCGGTTTTCAATTAAACTAAATTATATATTAAAAAAATTTTTGGTTGGGGTTAAATTTCCTTGGGCTTTTCTTTTTAAATAAACTAAATTAAAAAATAAATAATAAGAGTTTATAAACTACTAAATATACATAAATTAAAAAGATTTTTTTTTTTCGGTTTTCAATGAACTTTTTTTCTCTTTATTATATATAAAAAATATTAAATTATTGATTCAAATACTAATTTATAATTAGTTTCGCTAATTTTTTCCTTTTTAATTGATAAGACTCCACTATTAAGATCAGCCATGGCCTCATCATTAATATTATTAAACTTCTCCGGCAGGAACATAATATGATCACTTAATTCAATCATCAAGCGCATGCCAAATTTAGTCATCTTCCTTTCAGCTTGATGTATGATGAAGTACTCATCGAAAGGCATGTTGTTAATGGACAAAATAGTCTTCTTGAAAGAAGCCTGCTCCGATATTTCCTTTAAGTTTGATCCCATAATAAATATTTTCTTAAATTTTGAGTTGAAAATCAAATTGCTACTACATGTTTACTAACAATTTGTTCAGCTTTTTATACAAAAAATTGCGTTAAAGGTTACCTCTCGGTACCAACCACAATTCTTTTTTTGCAGGATAACTATCGATACCAATCACATTTCTTATCACACTCCACTCTAATTATAAACAACTCAAACCACAATTCTTAACAATCATACACAATCATGCATAATCATTCTAATTTTAAACTACCCTCACCACAACTCTGGGCGATGAGTCATCATCGAAATCTGCCACTGCGCCCTGCGATCTGCGCCCTGCGATCTGCGCCCTGCGATCTGCGATCTGCGCCCTGCGATCTGCGCCCTGCGATCTGCGATCTGCGCCCTGCGATCTGCGCCCTAATGTCCGTCCACACATTTCAACCGGCGCCCCGCCATCTGACCACATACCCCCCTGCGGTCGCCACCTGCGCTACGATCGGCTGCGGTTGGGTGCGGTTATCACCTCATCAATGGGGTGGGGTGGGGTGCGGTTATGACGTCATCAATGGGGTGGGGTGCGGTTTGGGGTTTGGGGTGGGGTGGGGTTTGGGGTGGGGTGGGGTTATGACGTCATCGATGACTCATACTCTCGATGCTCAAAGTTCTAAAACCCCCTTATATATACTACTTCGGTTTAGCCTTTTTTGAGGCTATACGGAACAAACAAACAAACACAAATTCATTTTTATACCCTCCACCATAAGATGGGGGTATACTAATTTCGTCATTCTGATTGTAACTACTCGAAATATACGTCTGAGACCCCATAAAGTATATATATTCTCGATCATCGTGAAATTTTATGTCGATCTAGCCATGTCCTTCCGTCTATCCGTCCGTCTGTCCGTCCGTCCGTCTGTCCGTCCGTCTGTCGAAAGCACGATAACTTCCGAAGGAGTAAAGCTATCCGCTTGAAATTTTGCACAAATACTTCTTATTAGTGTAGGTCGGTTGGTATTGTAAATGGGCCATATTGGTCCATGTTTTGATATAGCTGCCATATAAACCGATCTTGGGTCTTGACTTCTTGAGCCTCTAGAGGGCGCAATTCTTATCCGATTTAAATGAAATTTGGCACGAGGTGTTTTGTTATGATATCCAACAACTGTGCCAAGTATGGTTGAAATCGGTTCATAACCTGATATAGCTGCCATATAAACCGATCTGGGGTTTTGACTTCTTGAGCCTCTAGAGTGCGCAAGTCTTATCCGATTCGAATGGAATTTTGCACGACGTGTTTTGTTACGATATCCAACAACTGTGCCTAGTATGGTTCAAATGGGTTCATAATCTGGTATAGCTGTCATATAAACCGATCTTGGGTCTTGACTTCTTGAGCCTCTAGAGGGCGCAATTCTTATCCAATTTGTATGAATTTTGGCACGTAGTAATTTGTTTTGATATCCAACAACTGTGCCAAATATGGTTCAAATCGGTTCATAACCTGATATAGCTGCCATATAAACCGATCTGGGGACTTGACTTCTTGAGCTTCTAGAGGGCGCAATTCCTATCCGATTTGGCTGAAATTTTGCAAGACGTTTTTTATAAAGTACAAGTCGGTCCATAGCCCGATACAGCTCCTATATAAATCGATCTCTCTATTTAAATTTTTGAGCTCACAAAGAGCGCAATTCTTATTCGAATTGGCTGATTTTTTACACAGGTCTCCAACATATAATTTAATTGTGGTCCAAACCGGACCATATCTTGATATCGCTCTAATAGCAGAGCAAATCTTTTCTTATATCCTGTTTTGACTAAGAAGAGATGCCGGGAAAAGAACTCGACAAATGCGATCCATGGTGGAGGGTATATAAGATTCGGCCCGGCCGAACTTAGCACGCTTTTACTTGTTATATATATAGATAGCTGAGCCCGGCCCGCTCTGCTGCGCCCGATTATGCTATGTTGGAGAGGAGTTCTCTAAATTTGAATATTTCTGCGTAATTGTAGTTGAAAATGTATTATAATTTTCTTATGGATTTTTCAACACTCAGGTACCTCCTATTTAAACCCCACATTGTAATGGTCAGTAAAAGTCCTTCTTGGGGTGTGGTGCATCTCCAGACACTTGATCCCAAAAGTGAAAGTCAATTTTGGCTATATTACCAAAAACCTTTCATTAAAGATCCATATTGCCATGATCGGTAAATATGTCCGATTTGAGGGGTTATATAGTGGTGGGGTGACCCACGAAACAATTAGTTCCGCAATTGGATATCAGCTTCGTTTTCTACTCTCAAATACTTTTAATTTGAGTCACATATTGTAGTGGTTGGTCTATAAATCCGTTTGCCGGGTTTTGGGGGTGGGCGGCTCTCCTAGGCATCCCACCCCAAAATTTGGTACCAAATTTTTATACCCTCCACCATAGGATGGGGGGTATACTAATTTCGTCATTCTGTTTGTAACTACTCGATCTAGCCATGTCCGTCCGTCTGTCCGTCCGTCCGTCCGTCTGTCTGTCTGTCGAAAGCACGCTAACTTCCGAAGGAGTAAAGCTAGCCGCTTGAAATTTTGCACAAATGCTTCTTATTAGTGTAGGTCGGTTGATATTGTAAATGGGCCATATCGGTCCATGTTTTGATATAGCTGCCATATAAACCGATCTTGGGTCTTGACTTCTTGAACATCTAGAAGGCGCAAATCTTATCCGATTGGAATGGAATTTTGCACGACGTATTTTGTTATGATATCGAACTATTGTGCCAAGTATGGTTTAAATCGGTCCATAACCTGATATAGCTGCCATATAAACCGATCTTGGGTCTTCAATTCTTGAGCCTCTAGAGTGCGCAATTCTTATCCGATTTGAATGATATTTCGCACGACGTGTTTTGGTATGATATCAAACAATTGTGCAAAGTATGGTTTAAATCGGTCTATAACCTGATATAGCTGCCATATAAACCGATCTCGGGTCTTGACTTCTTGAGCCTCTAGAGTGACGGCGCAATTCTAATCCGATTTCAATGAATTTTTGCACGAAGTATTTTATTATGATATCCAACAAATGTGCCAAGTATGCTTCAAATCGGTTCATAACCTGACATAGCTGTCATAAACAGATCTGGGGACTTGACTTCTTGAGCTTGTAGAAGGCGCAATTCCTATCCCATTTGGCTGAAATTTTGCATGATGTATTTTATTTTTACTCTCAACAACTGTGTCAAATAAGGTTCAAATCGGTTCATAACCTGATATAGCTGTCATATAAACCGATCTGGGATCTTGACTTCTTGAGCATCTAGAAGTCGCAAATATTATCCGATTTCCCTGAAGTTTTGTACGACGGATCCTCTCATGACCATCAAAATACGTGTTTATTATAGTCTGAATATGTCTATAGCCCGATACAGCTCCCATATAAATCGATCTCTCTATTTTACTTCTTGAGCCCCCAAAGGGCGCAATTCATATTCGAATTGGCTGACATTTTACAAAGATCTCCAACATATAATTTAATTGTGGTCCAAACCGGACCATATCTTGATATCGCCCTAATAGCAGAGCAAATTTTTTGGAGGGTATAAAAGATTCGGCCCGGCCGTACTTAGCATGCTTTTACTCGTTTGTCCATAAGCAGGTTAAGTTCGAAGATGGGTCATATCGGACTATATCTTGATATAGCCCCCATATAGACCGATCCGCCGATTAGGCCCATAAAAGCCACATTTATTATCCGATTTAGCTGAAATTTGGCTTATGTTAGGCTTTTCGACATCCGTGTCGTACATGGTTCAGATCGGTTTATTTTTAGATATAGGTGGTGGGTATCCAATGTTCGGCCCGGCCGAACTTAACGCTTTTTAATCGTTTTTTAATCATATTAAATTGCCATAATAAACGATTTTCCGTGGTTAAAAACTTATTTGCCAGTCTTTATATTTGGTGCGGTGGCGATAGTTCTTACCGTGTAAAACTCTTGAGCAAAAAAGTGTTGCCCATCAACACGTCGTTTGGTCTCGTCTATCGGTGAACTAAAAATGGTTGCAACCTTATCGTTAAGGTTTGCAACTCTTGCTTCCACGCTGAATGTTATAATTTCGGGGCTATGGCGGCCCACACATTAATTAAATCACACATTGTCCCGTTAGGTCATTATAATTGATCGACTATTTTTGCTGAGGTGGTCCGCTATATATATGAGCAGAATAATGATATCAGATTCTCAGTACGCAACCTTATACCTTTAATTATACCCTCCACCATAGGATGGGGGTATAGTTATTTCGTCATTCTGTTTGTAAATACTCGAAATATTCGCCTGAGACCCCATAAAGTATATATATTCTTAATCGTCGCGACATTCTATGTCGATCTAGCCATGTCCGTCCGTCTGTCTGTCTAAAGCACGCTAACTTTCGAAGAAGTAAAGCTAGCCGCTTAAAATTTTGCACAAATACTTCCTGTTAGTGTATGTCGGTTGGGATTGTTAATGGGCCATATCGGTCCATGTTTTGATAAAGCTGCCATATAAACCGATCTTGGGTCTTGAATTCTTGAGTCTCTAGAGGGCGCAATTCTCATCCGATTTGTATGAAATTTTGCACGTGGTGTTTTGGTATCTGAATAAAACGAGTTTAATCCCGGAGTACTTTTTTGATACTCATTTATTTCTTCAAAATCTCATCCTTATATATAAACTTAAAACTAACTACAAACTAAATATCCTAAGAAAGGCAGGCAAATCTAAAAATAATCACTTTGGGAAAATAAGATCATAAACAAAGACGATAAACATCCTATGCAGATACTAAATAAATTTGTCCAGCTGCAAGCCATATGCTTGCCATTCAGACCGCTGTGTTTTCTGATAATCCCTAACTATTTCCTTATCTACGCACATTAAAAACTATCTTCCACTTATCCCTGTGCGATGCGTTGGCTAGGTAAAAATATAAACTCTTATCACATTTATGCCTGCCCTTAAAACTATCCTTTAAAATAAACAAAAAATGGAAAGTATCTTATCTATTCGTTCTCAAGGCTAAAACATTTCCATGACACACATCAACTAATATCCCATGTTTAGAAATCTAAACATTCTGCGGGCGGCCAAAAATAATTATGAAATAGCTCTACTTATAAACTGTAAAAATTCAGCAAAATGGACTGTAATTCAAATATATATGTTAAAATCTAAACATCCCGAGGACGAACAACAACTATGTTACTTTCTCTTGTTAAATACTTATAGATTACATAACTTAAAAATAATATTATTAAAATAGAGGTAGAGATTAGTGAAATATGACCACTGATGTGATGCCATGATAGCTCCTTAAGGTGGATCGGATTCGCCTTCATCATTTTAATTTCTTCCTCCAATCCTTGAATCGTTGACGAATGATCGATTTTATTGTAGTTTAGCTCGTCCACCATCGCTATGTCCTTCACCTCTCTCAAGATATATGATGTGGAATTATAGGACATCTCAGTTTTTGCTTCTTGTGACGCAGTTAATACGGTTCGTCCAATCCTAGCAGTACACCCAGGCTGGAGAGTGATGATACCTAGGCCTGGTAATTCAAATACTCCTTTAGTGCGCTCAGCACATAGAATATGGGCCGAAACTTGATCTTTAGTTTTAAACAACCATGACCCTCTTGTCTTCAGCTCAATCCAAAAATTCCTGTTCTGAGTCTTCAAAAACTGGCAGCCATATTTACTTGTTGGCTTAAGCGCTGCTAGCTCACATGAATGATCGTTGGCGTCTTCCCAGGCCCAGTTGCCTCTGCAAAGAAATTCATCTTCACCAGTTAGCTGACATTGGTTCATCGATGACTGCGACAGTAGATGATAAGCATCCATTTCATAGTTGTAGGCCAGGAACTGCTGTCTTAAAGCTGCTACCATTGCGGTTCCGTTTCTCACCATCGGCAGTGGTACGACGCGGAATATTTCTGCTGATGATTTTTCTACCAAGGGAATCTGCACGTCAATCACTAATTTTTCTTCCACCAGCAGACCATGCGCCGTCATCACCTTGTATATTGCCTGCAAAACATCGTCCTTCTCACCAGGCAACCTTAGTCCTTTAGGTAGCTGATCCTTTATTTTCATCACCTCTGCCTGCAACTGGTTTGGCCGTACTAAATTTGGATTTACTTTTCCATGGTTGATGTCAATTAATAAGCCAATTACCCTGGCTTGAATATGTTCCACTTCAGTAAACAAGCTGCTAAGTTGATCGGCTACCGCGAAGAAGTCCATCGCCTTTTTGAAGAGGGAATAGTCAGTGTTCAGCATCTGACTTATGTTTTGCACCTTCTCATTCAGCTCTTTAAACTGTCCATTTATTTCATCCGTGGTCTTTTTCAGCACATTAAGCGTTGCTTCCACCACAGACGTTTGCTTCTCAGCCAAATATTTCAAGTTGTGCTGATTTTCAAGTACCTTTTTCATATTTGCTTCCATACTCTCTCTGTCGTCCGCATCCATTACTCCGAAAAGAATGTGGAAAAGAGACCCAACAAACTCTAAAGGAGCCCTTTTATTTCGTTGGCGTTTTTTGTGTGAGAGTAACAAGTGGTTCTCATCTATAGTGTTCAGTCTGTTCGTCATAATATCCATCTGCGTGTCGCACTGCTGCTCGAACGATCTCAGCCGAACACATAATGATTTACACGCGTCTAGACCCTTATCCAGATGATTCACCGTGACAAAATACCCGTGCAGATCGAAATATGTCATAAGGTTCCATGACGATGTTACTCGGTTGATTCTGCCAATTTTATCCATATAAATGATTGTGTCATTTCCCAATTCTTTTATCGCACCGCCGGTAATTGAGGTTGACATCGATTGAACACTTGCCATCATTGCCATGATCATCCATAACATCATTGCTACGTTTATTTTTCTTCTTTGAGGTAATTTGCAAATATATGTCTGCGACACTTCAATGTCGGCTTCCTTTTCACCACCATTAGCGAATATCTCCAGCGGGCATAACTTGTGTATGGGCCGTTTTAACAACCCCTTTTGTTTAGCGACCTTTACTGTAGCGACTCGAACCTTTCCATCTTTGCCTTTATGTACTTCCGCAATACTTCCCAAAGGCCACCTTCCAGGAGCAGTATTTTCATCCTTCACTATCACCATCTGTCCAACCTTGATATTTGGTACTGGAGCTTTCCATTTTACTCTCTGCTGAAGACTACTCAGATAGTCATTGCGCCACTGTTTCCAGAAATCATCCCGCATTCTTTGAATTATTTTCCACCTGTCTAAAGATCCCAGTTTATTCTCCACGCCTCTTTCTGGAATACTTAGCAATGGTCTTCCGACTACAAAATGTCCTGGCGTTAAAATCTCGCAGTTATCCTCACTGAGTGGACACAAGGGACGAGAGTTGAGAACAGCTTCTATCTGCGACAAAAACGTTGCCATTTCCTCATACGTTAATTTCGTTTCACCAACAACCCGTCTCAAATGGTGCTTCACAGACTTCACGGCAGCCTCCCACAATCCTCCGAAGTGAGGAGCTCCGGGCGGAATAAAGTGCCACTGTATTCGCTCAGATGCTAATATCTGAGCCACGTCTGAATTTTGCTGCACCGCTTTGACGAACTCTTTATCCAGATGTCTTGCCGCTCCCACGAAATTAGTGCCATTGTCCGAATATATATGGCTACTTTTTCCTCTTCTACTGAAGAATCGCCGTAGCGCAGCCAAAAACGCTTCTGTTGTTAGATCGCTGACTGCCTCCAAATGTAATGCTTTGGTTGCCATACAAACAAATACAGCTATGTATCCTTTGTAAGCTCGCTGTCCTCTTCCTTTAGACACCTTCATTTGAATAGGACCTGCATAATCAATTCCTGTGTGATCAAATGGATGAGACACACAAACTCTGCTTTCTGGTAGGTTACCCATTAATTGAGCCGCAGTTTCTCGCCTATAACGCAAACATTTGACGCATGACCGAACTGCTCTCTTGATGGCATTTTTGGCACCAATCACCCAATATCTGCTGCGTAGTTCATTTTCCATGAGTTTCGCACCTCCATGTAGCGTTTCTGTATGGATGCCATCAATTATTCGATCCACCAGACAACCTTTCCCCAATAGAATTGGATGCTTTCTGTTGAAGCTTAAACCAGAATTCTCCAGCCTGCCTCCAACTCTCAACACTCCAGCTGCATCAATGAACGGTGTTAGTCCACATATCTTGCTCCTCGTCGGTACTTCGCTGCCATTCCTTAGACACGAAATCTCTAACGAAAATTGGTTTGCCTGCACGCTCGTAATTATTAATTGCTCTGCCTCGTTTATTTCTTCCGCAGTTAATTCATTTTTTCCTGGTT
Organism: Stomoxys calcitrans; assembly: GCF_963082655.1. Classification (NCBI taxonomy): domain Eukaryota; kingdom Metazoa; phylum Arthropoda; class Insecta; order Diptera; family Muscidae; genus Stomoxys; species Stomoxys calcitrans. Next base: position 59,580,323 of record NC_081552.1, read on the forward strand.
TACGCTGAGCACGTTCAATAAATCTTCGCACATATGCTATAATTCTTATGAGTTTTTTGTAGCTAGAAATCCTCGTAATTAACTGCATGATGACATCGTCTTCCTGTTTATTTTCCTTTAGAACTCCAACAAAGGGTTGAACCGTCGATATGGGCCAATTGTTTTTCTCCAGCAGCCAATGTGGACCACTCCACCATAACTCATCTCCTTTTAGCAGCTCTGGCTTCATCCCTCTTGATGCAGCATCCGCTGGATTCTCCTTGGATCGCACATGACCCCATACGGCACCAGGAACAGACTTCTTAATTTCCTCTACTCTAACCCGAACAAATTTGTCTTTAATATTTTCAGCCTTTGCGATCCATGCTAGAGCAATAGTTGAATCGCTCCATAAATATTTCTGTTGTTTTTGGACTATTAACTTTTCCACATTAAGCATCAATTTAGCCAACAGATGCGCTGCACACAATTCAAGTTTTGGCAGTGTTTTCCTATTTTTCACTGGGTTTACCTTAGATTTTGCTGCTACCAACGTAACTTTGTTTGCGGCCCGGATGTATATGACAGCTGCGTACGCCTTTTCCGAAGCATCAGCAAAACCATGCAGTTCTATTTCCATTAGTGATGAGGTAGACAACCAACGCGGTATTCGGATTTCTGCTAAGTCGGGCAATTTCCTCATGATGACATCCCATTCCTTTATCATCTCAGAGCTTAACTGGTCGTCCCATGCCATATCCATTACCCATAGTCGCTGAATGAATAGCTTGGCTAGAATGGTTACAGGAGCCAGCCAACCCAAAGGATCATATATCTTGGCCAGTGTGGAAAGCGCCTTCCGCTTAGTCAACTTGTTATCTTCAATGATCTGAAAATAGAAAGCAAAATTATCTGTATGGGGATCCCATTGAACACCCAACGTTTTCATTGTTTCGCCTTCCTCAATCCTAATGACTTGATTTTCGCCAACATTTGGTATTGCCTCCAATATGTCATTTTCATTAGACATCCATTTACGCAGCTTGAAACCAAACTTATCCAATTGTTGGCTGATGTCATGATGAATTCCAATGCATTCCTGTACTGAATCAGCACCTGTCATCAAATCATCCATGTAAAAATCATTTTCTATGATGGCTTGAATCTTTGGATTCCGTTCGCTGCACTCTTTTCCAATTTCAATTAGAGCTCGTTTTGCCAGAAATGGAGCACATGCTGTTCCGTAGGTAACAGTCGTTAGCGCAAACTCCTCAATTGGCATATGTTTATTCTCGCGCCACAATATGCATTGGTATGACTGATCTTTATCTGCTACTAACACTTGTCGATACATTTTCTCCACATCCGCTACCAAGACAAATCTCCATAATCGCCATTTCAATAGAATTTGAAATATATCTTGTTGTAGTTTTGGACCAATTTCAAGTACGTCGTTTAAGCTTTTACCATTCGATGTCTTGGCTGAAGCATCAAATACCACCCGAACTTTTGTTGTAAGATGGCTTTCTCTTATCACCGCTTGATGTGGTAAATAGTACTTTCCACTATTTCTTCTTGAGACCTTTTTCATATGCCCCATCTCCAAATACTCCTTCATAAAAGCACAATATTGTTTCTGTAACTTTTCATCCTTTTCCAATCTTTTTTCAAGATTTAAAAAACGTGCTAACGCCATTTTCCTTGATGCGCCCAACTCGATATCCTCCTTAAACGGCAATCTCACCACCAATCTCTTATCCTCATTTATTGTTGTTGTTGTTGTAAAGAGCTGCTCGCATCGATCTTCCTTGACGTCGTCATCTTCACATACTTCCTCCATCTCCCAAAATCTTTCCAGCTCTTTCGTAACCGCCATCACGGCATTTCCAGATTCATGTCCGCAAACGCAACCACAGATTATGAGACCAAGTGACGTCTCTTGTCCAGACAAAGAGCCAATTTTGACTACCCCTTCTTGAATGATTTCATGATATAAATCTGCACCAATTAATAAGTCAATTCTATCGGACTTATAGAACAGCGGATCAGCCAAACAGTAATTTCGCCAGCTCTCCACACTGACGTTCAAATTTCTATCAGGTTGCGCTGAAGATAATGTTGACAACACCATAGCATTTATAACATGAACCGCATCGCTCTCAAACCGTGGTTTGATTTCAATTTGCATGATGGCTTTTGATCTGCCGACTGTCGTGTTACCCAGACCCACTAAATCTGTAACTAACTTCTTTCTGGGTAACCTCAGTATTTGGGCTGCCTCTTCCGATATTGAAGTGCGTTGAGAACCTTGATCGATTAAGGCTCTCATTAAAATTTGCTCACCACTTGCAGCCTTTACTCGTATTTGTGCTGTTGCCAACAGAGTGACAGCATTGCCTTCCATAGTTAATTGAGCTTTGGAGTTTGATCTCTGAGTTTCCTGCGTTTTGTTTCCTTCGACGTGAAGCATAGTAATATGTTTTCCGCCGCACTTGTCGCACTTGGTGTTAAATTTGAAGCATTTCTTTTCCGACGGGTGACTCAAACAAATTTTGCACATTTTCATTTTTTGTGCCCACGCACCTTTTTCAGCTGGTTGCAGTTTCAAAAATTTTTAGCACTCTTTTAACCCATGTCCTGATGCTTGACAAAATGCGCACGATCGTTGAGTTGTTTGGTATGACTGTGTTGTTTTTGCTCTTTGATGCGTGTTTCCTTTTTTGCTGTATACCGCTTCCAAAGCCAAGTATTGCTGCTCCAGAAAAGACAGGACATCCTCTAGCCTTTGGACTTCTTTTGATTTCTGGACCCATTGCTCATATTTCAGCAATCCTTCCTTATCTAGCTTTCTAATAAGGATCCGAGCAATGAATGGATCTGCCTCGTCTACCTTCATTCCCATAGCTTTCAATGCATGTAATGATTCCGTAGCCGTATCCAATAGCTGCTTTATACTGTTGCTATACTGAATATTTATTATGCCGTGGTCGATGATCTTGTCAAACAATGTGCAGAATAACAGCCGCCGGTTATCGTATCTCTGCTCCAGTATCTTCCATGCCGCACTGTAGTTCTCCCCTGTCACTTGAAGATGTTGTATTAAGCGAGCAGCATCACCTTTCACCACACTTTTAAGTCGATAAAATTTTTCGACTTCCGATAGCCTTCTGTCCTCCTCTACTAACTTTGTAAATATTTCTTTGAAGGAATTCCAATCGTTGATATACCCACTGAATATGGGCACTTTTAACTCTTCCAATCTAATTAAACTTGTTGATCCTGTATTTTGCATTGTTTCCACACGTTCTTCAATTTCCACACAGACATCCACGTATCTTTCCCTGATACCGTCCCAAGCTTCAATCATGTCTAAATCATCTTCGTCATCATCATCAATAATTATTTCCACTATTGATTCCAGTTGTCCATACTCTGATTGCAACGCCAGCCATTGCATATTTAAATAACTTTTATTCGCAGTTGGCAATCTGCTTTCTATTACTTCCAGCTTTCTTGTAATAGTTCTATACTTCAATTCAAATTTTCTTCTTAGCTTCGACACAGGCTTTTCTTGCTCTCTGCTAATTGCCTGATCTCTCGGCTGGGTGTTACTCTCATTTGCCGTTTGTTCGCTAGGTGCCAATGCAGCTGCACCTTGCGTTACCATTAATTTTTTCTCCGCACTGCCTTGCGTTATCTCTGCGTCCTGATTAGCTGCCACTTTGGCTGAGGCTCCTTTTTCTTGCTGCTCAAACCCTTGCACAATTTTATCCATTTTGCTAATTGCTTCTTCTACTCGTCTTTGCAGCTCCTGGACCTCTTCTTCATGCCCACTGGACGACTTTCCGATATCCTTGTTTAACTTGTTGTAGCCTACAATGATTTCCTGCAGCCACTTTCTATTTTTCTTGACAACTGGCAGTAACATTTCCTCCACATCGAGGTCAACTGCTTTTACTGCCAACAAATGTTCAAGGTTTTTCAATTTCTCCAACAGAGAATCCGATTGACTCCTTGTGAACATTTTTCTTTCAATTTTAAATCACTTACACTGATTCGATACGTGTATTAAATCTTTGTTTATTCTTTACTACTTTGCAAGAATCACCAACTTTTACTTTAAACACACTTAACCGTACCGAAGGTTCGAAGGACCAAATGAATAAAACGAGTTTAATCCCGGAGTACTTTTTTGATACTCATTTATTTCTTCAAAATCTCATCCTTATATATAAACTTAAAACTAACTACAAACTAAATATCCTAAGAAAGGCAGGCAAATCTAAAAATAATCACTTTGGGAAAATAAGATCATAAACAAAGACGATAAACATCCTATGCAGATACTAAATAAATTTGTCCAGCTGCAAGCCATATGCTTGCCATTCAGACCGCTGTGTTTTCTGATAATCCCTAACTATTTCCTTATCTACGCACATTAAAAACTATCTTCCACTTATCCCTGTGCGATGCGTTGGCTAGGTAAAAATATAAACTCTTATCACATTTATGCCTGCCCTTAAAACTATCCTTTAAAATAAACAAAAAATGGAAAGTATCTTATCTATTCGTTCTCAAGGCTAAAACATTTCCATGACACACATCAACTAATATCCCATGTTTAGAAATCTAAACAGTATCACTTTTAACAACTGCGATAAGTAGGGTTTAAATCGGTCCATAACCTGATATAGCTGCCACATAAACCGATCTTGGGTCTTGACTTCTTGAGCCTCTAGAGTGCGTAATTCATATCCGATTAGAATGAAATTTTGCACGACGTGTTTTGTCATGATATCCAATAACTGCGCCAAGTATGGTTAAAATCGGTTCATAACCTGATACAGCTGCCAAATAAACCGATCTTGATTCTTGAGCCTCTAGAGTGAGCAATTCTTATCTGATTGGAATGAAATTTTGAACGAAGTATTTTGTTATGATATCCATCAACTTTGCCAAGTATGGTTCAAATCGGTTTATAACCTGATATAGCTATCATATAAACAGATCTGGGGACTTGACTTCTTGAGCTTTTAGAGGTCGCAATTCCTATCCGATATGGCTGAAATTCTGCGTGTCGTATTTTGTTCTTACTTCCAACAAGTGTGCCAAGTATGGTTCAAATAGGTTCATAACCTGATATAGCTGCCATATAAACTGATCTAGGATCTTGAATTTTGAGCCTCTAGAGGTCGCAATTGTTATCCGATTTGCCTGAAAATTTGTACGACGGATCCTCTCATGACCATCAGCATACGTGTTGATTATGGTCTGAATCGGTCTATAGTCTGATATAGCTCCCATATAAATCGATCTCTCTATTTTACTTCTTGAACCCCAAAGGGCTCAATTCTTATTCGAAGTGGCTGACATTTTACACACGTTTCTAACATATAATTTAATTGTGGTCCAAACCGAACCACATCTTGATATCGCTCTTATGGCAGAGCAAATCTTTTCTTATATCCTTTTTTGCCTAAGAAGAGATGCCGGGAAAACAACTCGACAAATGCGATCCATGGTGGAGGGTATATAAGATTCGGCCCGGCCGAACTTAGCACGCTTTTACTTGTTTAACCTCATATTGTCATGATTAATGTATACAACCATTTGGTGGATGGCGTCTATATAAGGGTTGTGCGCCACACTGCCACTTAAGAACTAATTCAATGACGAACTCAACTCAAAGAAGTCTATCACTTGATTTCCCATTTTTTTTGATAAGTCAAATAACCTATTGAAGACCATTTTCGGAGGTAAAACACCACCTAGGTTCTTGCACACAAAGTTTAATGTCATTTTCGTAATCTACTCTCAAATGCCTATCATTTGAGTTTCATCAAGCTACGATTGAGTAGTACTCGCATTTGGGGAGCTTATCGGGGATGGGGCGACTATCAATTACTTGGACCTCGTTTTTTATGTCATATTTGTAGTCTACTCCCGAATACCTTTCATTTGAGTCCTATATTGATATATACGTCCAATATGTCTATTTGGAGCAGTTTTCGGGCTTTTGTCTATAAGCAGGTTAAGTGCGAAGATGGGCTATATTGGACTATATCTTGATATAGCCTCCATATGGACCGATTCGCCGATTTAGGGTCTTAAGCCCATGAAAGCCACATTTATTGTCCAATTTAGCTGAAATTTGGGACAATGAGTTATGTTAGGGTCTTCCATATTCTCCGTCAATTTCGCCCAGATCTGTCCATATTTGGATATAGCTGCCATATAGACCGATCCTCTGATTTAGGGTCTTAGGCCCATAAAAGCCACATTCATTATCCGATTTTGCTGAAATTTGGGACAGTGAGTTGTGTTCTGCCCTTCAACTTCCTCCGTCAATTTCGCCAAGATCGGTACAGATTTAGATATAGCTGCCATATAGACCGATCCTCTGATTTAGGGTCTTAGGCCCATAAAAGCCACATTCATTATCCGATTTTGCTGAAATTTGGGACAGTGAGTTGTGTTAGGCCCTTCGAATTTCATCGTCAATTTGGCCCAGATCGGTTCAGAGTTGAATTTAGCTGCCATATAGACCGATTTCTCGATTTAATGTTTTGGGCTCATAAAGGGCGCACTTATTGTCTGATTTCGCCGAAATTTGGGATAGTGAGTTAGGTTAAGCCCCTTGATATACTTCAGAAATATCGCACTGATCGCTCCAGATTTGGATATAGTTGCCATATAGACCGATTTCTCGGTTTTAGGTTTTGGTGCCATAAAAGGCGCATTTATTGTCCGATATAGTTGAAATTTGAGAAAATAAGTTGTGTTAATACCTTCGACATTCTTCTTCAATTTGGCCCAGATCGGTCCAGATTTGAATATAGCTGCCATATAGACCGATCTCTCCTTAACGCTTTTTTACTTGTTTTTAAATCATATTAAATTGTCATATTAAACGATTTTGTGCGGTAAAAAACTAATTTGCCAGTCTACATATTTGGTGCGGTGGCGATAGTTCTTACAGTGTAAAACTCTTAAACAAAAAAGTGTTGCCCAGCAACACGTCGTTTGGTCTTGTCTATCGGTGAGCTAAAAATAGTTGCAACCTTATCGTTAAGGTTTGCAACTCCTGCTTTCACGCTGAATGTTATAATTTTGGGGCTATGGCGGCCTACACATTAATTCAATCACACAGTGTCCCGTTAGGTCTTTATAATAGATCGACTGTTTTGGGGTGAGGTGGTCCGCTAGATATATGAGCAGAATAATGTGCGAAAAATGTGTGCCACACTGCCATTTGAGCACAAAATGGAATGATGCACTCAACTCAAAAAAATCTATCGCTTGATTCCCCATTGTTTTGATAGGACAAAAAACCTATTGGAGGCGATTTTAGGAGGTAAAATACCACCTAGGTTCTTGGACAGAAAGTTAATATGGAAATCGTACTCTAATCTTGAATACATTTCATTTAAGTCACAAATTGTTCCAATCGGTCCAATTTTAGTTTTGGGTGGTACTTTTGGGGTAAGTTGGAGGGTCCGCTCCCCTTGCGATATCAAAAACTTATATAGCCCATTGCTCATTCCGGACCATAATCGTAATCTACTCCCGAATACCTTTCATTCGATTCCCATTTTGTCATTATCGGCCAATAAACCTATTTTGGGGGGTTTTTGAGGTCGGGGCGGCCCCCCAATAACTTGGACCCAATTTTTAATATGGAATTTGTGCTCTACTCTTGAATAGCTTTCATTTAAATCCCATATTGTCCCAATCGGTCCACTTTTATTTTTGGCTGGTACTTTTGAATTTAGGGGGAGGGTCCGCCCCAACCCGATATCAAAAAATTATAAAGCCTATTGCTCCTTCCGGACCACTTCCCACAATCAGAGGAAATTTCAAAGAAATTGGTGTACCCGTTTTTGAGTCTATACGGAACAAACAAATTTACAAACCCACAAACAAGCAAACAAACAAACATACAAACAAACAAACAAACACAAATTTATTTTTATACCCTCCACCATAGGATGGGGGGTATACTAATTTCGTCATTCTGTTTGTAACTACTCGAAATATTCGTGTGAGACCCCATAAAGTATATCAATATATTCTTGATCGTCGCGCATTTTATGTCGATCTAGCCATGTCCGTCCGTCTGTCTGTCGAAAGCACGCTAACTTCTGAAGGAGTAAAGCTAGCCGCTTAAAATTTTGCACAATTACTTCTTATTAGTGAAGGTCAGTTGGTATTGTAAATGGGCCATATCGGTGCATGTTTTGATATAGCTGCCATATAAACCGATCTTGGGTCTTGACTTCTTGAGCCTCTAGAGTGCGCAATTCTTATCCGATTGGAATGAAATTTTGCACTACGTTTTTTGTTATAATATCCAACAACTGTGCCAAGTATGGTTGAAATCGGTTCATAACCTGATATAGCTGCCATATAAACCGATCTTGGGTCTTGATTTATTGAGCCTCTAGAGTGCGCAGTTCTTATCCGATTGAAATGAAATTTTGAACGACGTGTATTGTTATGATATCCAATAACTGTGCCAAGTATGGTTCGAATCGGTTCATAACCTGATATAGCTGCCATATAAACCGATCTGGGGTCTTGATTTCTTGAGCCTCTAGAGTGCGCAGTTCTTATCCGATTGCAATGAAATTTTGAACAACGTGTATTGTTATGATATCCAACCACTGTGCCAAGTATGGTTTAAATCGGTTCATAACCTGATATAGCTGCTATATAAACCGATCTGGGACCTTGACTTCTTGAGCCTCTAGAGTTCGCAATTCTTATCCGATTGGGATGAAATTTTGCACGACGTGTTTTGTTATGATATCCAATAACTGCGCCAAGTGTAGTTCGATTCGGTCAATATCCTGATATAGCTGCCATATAAACCGATCTTGGGTCTTGATTTCTTGAGCCTCTAGAGGGCGCAATTCTCATCCGATTTGACTGAAATTTTGCACATAGTGTTTTAGTATTACCTCTTACAACTGTGCTAAGTATGGTTCAATTCGGTCCATTACCTGGTATAGCTGTCATATAAACCGATCTTGGGTCTTGACTTCTTGATCCTCTAGAGTGCGCAATTCTTATACGATTATCGGATTCGTGTTCCACTCTAAAAACCCTCTTATTTGAGCCTCGTATTGCACAACACAGCAAATACTTACTATTTGGGTGGTGTTGTGGGGGTGGTCCAATAGACAATTTTCCCAAATATTGATATCAGATTCGTGCTTTACCCCCAAAGACCTTTCATTTGAGCCCCATAATGCTATGGTCGTAAATTTGTCCCCTTTGTTTTTTTTGGGGGGGAGGCGGCTCCCCAAACACTTGGTCCCATATTTGGATATCAGATTCGAATTCTACACTCAAATACCTTTTATTTAAGCCCCATATTCCCATGGTCAGTAAATAAGTCCAGTTTGGGGGGTGTTTTAGGGAAGGTGTGGACCCCCAGAAACGTGATCTCACATTTGGATATCAGATTCGTATTCTACTCGCAAATGCCTTTTAGTTAAGTCCCATATTGCCATGATCGGTAAATATGTCCGACTTAGGGGTGTTTTGGGGGTTGGGTGGTGTTGTGGGGGTGGGATGGCCCCATATATACTTTTCTTGAATGTTGACATCAGATTTGTGCTTTACTCCCAAAGACCTTTCATTTGAGCCCCATGTGGCTATGGTCGTAAATGTGTCCACTTTGGGGGAGGTTTTTGGGAAGAGGCGGCCCCCCAAACACTTGGTCCCACATCAGATACGGGGACATCAGATACGTTTTCTTATTCTAAATACCTTTCATTTGAGTCCCATATTGTCGTGATTGGTCTAAATATATGTTTGGTAGGTTGTAGGGTGGGCGCAAATCGCACCAGCCATCTCCGAAATCTGGCGTGTCTGAAAATTAGGGTAAGGGGGAGGGTCCGCCCCCCTTCAGATATCAAAAAATGTAATACCCTATTTTCACCACGGGATCATTATGCGCCATCTGTGAAAATTTCAAGAAAATCGGTTCAGCCATTTCTGAGTCTATAAGGAACACACAAACATACAAACAAACACAAATTAATTTTTATACCCACCACCGAAGGATGTCATTCCGTTTGCAACACATCGAAATATCCATTTCCGACCCTATAAAGTATATATATTCTTGATCAGCGTAAAAATCTAAGACGATCTAGACATGTCCGTCCGTCTGTCTGTTGAAATCACGCTACAGTCTTTAAAAATAGAGATATTGAGCTGAAATTTTGTATAGATTCTTTTTTTGTACATAAGCAGGTTAAGTTCGATGATGGGCTATATCGGACTATATCTTGATATAGCCCCCATATAGACCGATCCCCCGGTTTAGGGTCCTAGGCCCACAAAAGCCACATTTATTATCCGATTTTGATGAAATTCGGGACAGTGAATTGTGTAAAGCCCATCGACATCCTTTGTCAATTTAGCTAAGATCGGTTCAGTTTTGGATATAGCTGCCATATAGACCGATCCTCCTTTTTATGGTGTTAGGCCCATAAAAGCCACACTTATTGTCCGATTTTTCTGAAATTTGAGACAGTGAATTGTGTTAGGCCCTTCGACATCTTTCTTCAATTTGGTCCAGATCGGTTCAGATTTGGATATAGCTGCCATATAGACCGATTTCTTGATTTATGGTTTTGGACCCATAAAATTCTCATTTATTGTCCGATGTCGATGAAATTTGAGACAGTGAGTTTAGTTAGGCTCTTCGACGTCCTTCTTCAACTTTGCCCAGATCGGTCCAGATTTGAATATAGCTGCCATATAGACCGATCTCTCGGTTTTAGGTTTTGGGGCCATAAAAGACGCATTTATTGTCCGATGTCGCTGAAATTTGAGACAGTGAGTTTAGTTAGGCTCTTCGACGTCCTTCTTTAACTTTGCCCAGATCAGTCCAGATTTGAATATAGCTGCCATATAGACCGATATCTCGATTTAAGGTTTTGGGACCATAAAAGAGGCATTTATTGTCCCATTTCGCCGAAATTTGGGACATTGCTTTGTGTTAGGCTCTTCGACATTTTTATGCAACTTGGCCCAAATCGGTCCAGATTTGGATATAGCTGCCATGTAGACCGATATCTCGATTTAAAGTCTTGACCCCATTAAAGGCGTATTTATAATCCGATTTCACTGAAATTTGACACAGTAACTTATGTTAGGCTTTTCGACATCCGTATCGTATATAGTTCAGATCGGTTTATTTTTAGATATAGCTAGTATACTTTTTAGTATATGGTCCAAATCGGAACTTATTTTGATATACAATAACTGATATGGGACATAAGGTATGAAATTTTCACCAAATTTTGATGAATGATGGTTTACATATATACCCGAGGTGGTGGGTATCCAAAGTTCGGCCCGGCCGAACTTAACGCCATTTTACTTGTTTTATATAAAATTCACATTGAAAGAATATCCAGTGCTGAAAGTTTTTTCTGATATTTATGCCATGGGAAGCCGAAGGTGCTCATCCATGCGCAACAGTTACATTAGATAGGCCGACATAAGTGGAAATTCGATTGAATTCATAAATAGACAAAATGATGGCAATGTGGTGGGAGTAAACAGCGAGCATCACCAACAACAAATTCAGCACCATCTATTTGAGTTAGGAATTACTTGAATAGCAAAGCCAATCCGAAAGGAGCGCAAGAGGTACAGCAGAGAGTGTTCACAGTTGATTAAATGCTTTTCACTACTGTTTTGACAAGTTGACTGTCCTTCGAATAAATAAAATATAGGAACTAAACTTTGACTGCTTTTTGTTTTATTTTCTTAACCCTCGTACCCTTGCACAGGCTTCCACACAGTAGTCTAAAAGTTCTATAAAATCATGGCCGCAAAACATATAGGTAACTTTGTGATTGCAAAGAAGTATAATTGAAATGAAAGTTATATTTCATATGGTGTAAAAGGTGGCGGACAGAAGCGGGCTGGGTTCAGCAAGTCTATGTATAAAAATGATTTTGTGTTTCTTTGTTTGTTTTTTTGTATGTTTGTTTGTGGGTTTGTAAATAACAAACAAAATTAAAGACTCAAAAACGGCTAAACCGATTTCTTTGAAATTTTCACATTTTTTGGGGAGTGGTCCGGAAGGACCCTCCGCCTAACCCCAAAAGACCGGGACAATATGGGACCAAAATGAAAGGTATTCAAGAGTAAAATAGGAATTTCATATTTAAAATTGGGTCCAAGCAACTGGGGGCCCGCCACGACCCCAAAATCCCCCCAAAATAGGCTTATTCGACTATAATGACAATATGGGACACGAATTAAAGGTATTCAGAAGCAGATTACGAATATGGTTAGGAAGGAGGTATAGGCTATATAATTTGTTGATATTGGAAGGGGGCGGACCCACCCCCGTTACCCTAAAAATGCCACCTAAAATCAAATGTGGACTGCTCGGGACAGTATGGGTATCAAATGAAAGATATTGGTAAGTAGAATACGAATACGGAGTAAAAACTTGGGTTCAAGTAAAAAATTAGCTTCAAGAGGACGCCAAACCCCAACAACTGCTTCAAACAGACATATTGGACATAAATGATGGTCACCCCATCCCCGACAAGCCCTCTAAATGGAAATATATCTCGATTATAGCTTGACGAAACTCAAATGAAGGGCATTTAAGAACCGAATACGAATATGACATTAAACTTTGTGTCCAAGATCCTAGAAGGTGCTTTACCTCCTAAAATAGCCTCCTTATTGATTTTGACCTCTTTAAAACAATGGGGGATCATTATGGAATATTTTTGAGTAGAGTGCGTCATTCAAATTTGTGCTCAAGTGGCAGATGGGGTGTGGCGTAATGACAATATGGGGTTAAATTAAAGGTATAAAGTTGTGAACTGTGTATTTTTTATATCTATTCTGCTCACATATCTAACGGACCACCTCACCCTAAAACAGTCGATCAATAATGATGACGTAACAGGACAATGTGTGATTAAATTAAGGTTAAATTAAGGATTCTACTAAGGAACAGGGGAAAACTTCTCACATATCAATCAGTGCAGGCCGATTCAAGTTTCACATGGTTTAATAGTAAGAACTATCACCACCGCACCAAATATATAGACTAGCAAAATAGTTCTTTATAACAGAAAAGCGTTTTATATGGCAATTTGATTTGATTTAAAAAATGGTTAAATGATGACTATTTAATGATTAGTCACATAGTCATTTATATATAACCACCACATTATGATCCACTCCAAGCGAGAAGCACTATTATTTAAATAAGCGCTATGTACTGGCTGTTTTATATTGGAAATAGTTAATCCAATTGAATTTAGTTGGTTCTGGCTCGATGCCAGCAAGTAGATGGCGCTAATTTGGAGAAGCCAACATGAACAGAGAGAAGGTAGAGTGGTTAAAATTAATCATACAACATTTGTCTTTGTCATGGCAACCTATCGGTTCTTTGAATAAAGAAAAATAAAATATGGGAATTTTGTTGCTTTATTTGCGGTATAACTTTTAACTTTCCCACCCAAGACAGTGTTAAAAGTAGCTGAAGTCCCAATTTTTGCCGTAGAAAAAGATAGATATAAATACAACAAATTTCCATAGAAAAAAGAAATTTAGAGAAAAATTTTTGTCAAAAATGTAGATTAAGAACAAATAAAAGCGTGCTAAGTTCGGCCGGGCCGAATCTTATATACCCTCCACCATGGATCGCATTTGTCGAGTTATTTTCCGGCATCTCTCCTTAGGCAAAAAAGGATATAAGAAAAGAGTTGCTCTGCTATTTAAACGATATCAAGATATGGTCCGGTTCGGACCACAATTAAATTATATGTTGGAGACCTGTGTAAAATGTCAGCCAATTCGAATAAGAATTGCGCCCTTTGTGGGCTCAAGAAGTAAAATAGAGAGATCGATTTATATGGGAGCTGTATCGGGCTATAGACCGATTCAGACCATAATAAACAGGTATGTTAATGGTCATGAGAGAATCCGTCGTACAAAATTTCAGGCAAATCGGATAATATTTGCGACCTCTAGAGGCTCAAGAAGTCAAGATCCCAGATCGGTTTATATGGCACCTATATCAGGTTATGAACCGACTTGTACTTTATTTGACATAGTTGTTGAAAGTAACAATAAAAAACGTCTTGTTAAATTTCAGCCAAATCGGATAGGAACTGCGCCCACAAGAAGCTCAAGAAGTCAAGTCCCCAGATCTGTTTATATGACAGCTATATCAGGTTATGAACCGATTTGAACCATATTTGGCACAGTTGTTGGATATCATACTACGTGCCAAAATTCATTCAAATCGGATAGAATTGCGCCCTCTAGAGGCTCAAGAAGTCAAGACCCAAGATCGGTTTATATGACAGCTATATAAGGTTTTAGACCGATTTGAACAATACTTAGCACAGTTGTTGAATATATAAACAAAACACGTCGTGCAAAGTTTCATTCCAATCGGATAAGAATTGCGCACTCTAGAGGCTCAAGAAGTCAAGACCCAAGATCGGTTTATATGGCAGCTATATCAGGTTATGGACCGATTTGAACCATAATTGGCACAGTTGTTGGATATAATAACGAAACACGTCATGCAAAATTTCATCCCAATCGGATAAGAAATGCGCACTCTAGAGGCTCAAGAAGTCAAGACCCAAGATCGGTTTATATGGCAGCTATATCAAAACATGGACCAATATGGCCCATTTACAATACCAACCGACCTACACTAATAAGAAGTATTTGTGCAAAATTTCAAGCGGCTAGCTTTACTCCTTCGGAAGTTAGCGTGCTTTTGACAGACGGACGGACTGACAGACGGACGGGCATGGCTAGATCGACAAAAAATTTCACGACGATCAAGAATATATATACTTTATGGGGTCTCAGACGAATATTTCGAGTAGTTACAATCAGAATGACGAAATTAGTATACCCCCCCTCTTATGGTGGAGGGTATAAAAATTGGGATCAAGCATGCGAGGGTTCGTCCAACCCCAAAAACTCAACCAAAGAAACATATTGGACGTATATATCAATATGGGACTCAAGTGAAAGGTATTCGGGAGTAGACTACGAATATGACATAAGAAACAAGTAAAAGCGGTTCGGACCACAATTAAATTATGTGTTGGAGACCTGTGTAAAATTTCAGCCAATTCGTATAAGAATTGCGCCCATTGAGGCTCACGAAGTAAAATAGAGAGAACGATTTTTATGGGATCTGTATCGGATCCGATTCAGACCATAATAAACACGTTTGTTGATGGTCATGAGAGGATCCATCGTACAAAATTTTTGGCATATCGGATAATAATTGCGACCTCTAGGGGTCAAGAAGTCAAGATCCCAGATCGGTTTATATGGCAGCTATATCAGGTTATGAACCGATTTGAACCTTATTCGACATAGTTGTTGAAAGTAAAAATAAAATACGTCATGCAAAATTTCAGCCAAATCGGATAGGAATTGCGCCCCCTAGAAGCTATATCAGGTTATGAACCGATTTCAACCATACTTGGCACAGTTGTTGGATATAATAACGAAATACTTCGTGCAAAAATTCATTCAAATCGGATAAGAATTGTGCCCTCTAGAGGCTCAAGAAGTCAAGACCCAAGATCAGTTCATATGGCAGCTATATCAGGTTATGGACCGATGTAAACCATACTTAGCACAGTTGTTGGGTATCATAACAAAACACGTCGTGCAAAATTTCATTTCAATCGGATAAGAATTGCGCACTCTAGAGGCTCAAGAAGTCAAGACCCAAGATCGGTTTATATGGCAGCCATATCAGGTTATTAACCGATTTGAACCATACTTGGCACAGTTGTTGGATATAATATCGAAACACGTCGTGCGAAATTTCATTTCAATCGGATAAGAATTGCGCACTCTAGAGGCTCAAGAAATCAAACCCAAGATCGGTTTATATGGCAGCTATATCAGGTTATGGACCGATTTAAACCATACTTAGCACAGTTGTTGGATATAATAACGAAACACGTCGTGCCAAAATTCATTCAAATCGGATAAGAATTGCGCCCTCTAGAGGCTCAAGAAGTCAAGACCCAAGATTGGTTTATATGGCAGCTATATCAAAACATGGACCGATATGGCCCATTTACAATACCAACCGACCTACGCTAATAAGAAGTATTTATGCAAAATTTCAAGCGGCTAGCTTTACTCCTTCGGAAGTTAGCGTGCTTTCGACAGACAGACGGACGGACGGACGGACAGACGGGCGGACATGGCTAGATGGACATAAAATGTCACGACGATTAAGAATATATATACTTTATGGGGTCTCAGACGAATATTTCGAGTAGTTACAAATAGAATGACGAAATTAGTATACCCCCCCATCTTATGGTGGAGGGTATAATAAGGTCCAAGTAATTAGGGGTCGCCAAACCCTTTAATGGGAATATAATTCGATCATAGCAAGATGCATTTAAGTTAAAGGTGTTTGGTAGCAGATTACGAATATGACATTAAACTTTGTGTCCAAGAATCTAGGTGAGGCTTTCCTCCTAAAATCGACTCATATAGGTTATTTTAGCCATTCAAACAATGGGGGATCAAGTGATAGATATTTTTGAGTGGAGTGCGTCATTCAAATTTGTGCTCAAGTGGCAGATGGAGTGAGGCGCACAATCTTCCTATATGACATTCAGTGTGATAGGAGGAGTTGCAAAATTTAACGTCAATGTGGCCGTCATATTTAGCTCATCGACAAGGAGCCTTATTTTTTTAGACATGTCCAAACAACGTGCTGTTTCCCAATACTTTTATGTTCAAATGTTTAACGTGGTTTAATTAACTGTCGCCACTGCACCAAATATAAAGACCGGCAAATTAGTTATTTACCACAGAAAATCGTTCAATATAGCAATTTTATTTGATTTAAAACAAGTAAAAAAGCGTTAAGTTCGGCCGGGCCGAACTTTGGATACCCATCACCTCGGGTATGTATGTAAACCAACTTTCATCAAAATTCGGTGAAAATTTCATAACTTATGTCCCATAGCAGTTATATCAAAATATGTTCCGATTTGGACCAAATACTAATAAGTACAATTCAATTGATCAATTGTGCATAACAAAATAGTAATCTTTTTAGTAGCAATATCTAAAAATAAACCGATCTGAACCATATACGACACGGATGTCAAAAAGCCTAACATAAGTCACTGTGTCAAATTTCAGTGAAATCGGATTATAAATGCGCCTTTTATGGGATTTTAAATCGAGATATCGGTCTATATGGCAGCTATATCCAAATACGAACCGATTTGAGCCAAGTTGCAGAAAAATTTCGAAGAGCCTAACACAAAGCACTGTCCAAAATTTCAGCGACATCGGACAATAAATGCGCCTTTTATGGACCCAAAACCTAAAACCGAAATCTGGACCGATCTGTGCGATATTGCAGAAGTATGTCAAGGAGCTTAACTTAACTCACTGTCCCAAATTTCGGCGCCATCGGACAATAAATGCGCCTTTTATGGGCCCAAAACATTAAATCGAGAAATCGGTCTATATGTCAGCTATATCCAAATCTGAACCGATCAGGGCCAAATTGAAGAAGAATGTCGAAGAGCCTAACACAACTCCCTGTCCCAAATTTCACCAAAATCGGATAATAAATGTGTCTTTTATGGGCCTTAGACCCTAAATCGTCGAATCGGTCTATATGGGGGCTATATAAAGATTTAGTCCGATATAGCCCATCTTCGAACTTAACCTGCTTATGGACAAGAAAAGAATCTGTGCAAAGTTTCAGATCAATATCTCTATTCTTAAAGACTGTAGCGTGATTTCAACAGACAGACGGACGGACATGTCTAGATCGTTTTAGATTTTTACGCTGATCAAGAATATATATACTTTATAGGGTCGGAAATGGATATTTCGATATGTTGCAAACAGAATAACAAAATGAATATTCCTCCATCCTTCGGTGGTGGGTATATAAAGACCAAATGATGGCTATTCAACAGGTAGGTAGCACCATAGACAAAGGAAATCTATAGACTCATAATAATATGTTTATGGGATAGAGTTTTTGTTCTGATTTCTTAAATGGATAATTATTTTCAGTTACAGCAAGTATTATTGAAGGAATATCCTGTGCCAAAAATTTGTCTGATATTTATTTCATTGGTTAGATGTTTAACCATGTGCAACGGTGACATGAGATAAGTCGACAAAAGTGGAAATTCGATTGAATTCAAAGCAAGTAAAACGTGCCTGCCACTATGGATTCTGCCAAAAATTTATACAAAATAAATTTAATTGAAGGGTCAAATCGGGAGATAGGTTTATATGGGAGCTATATCAGGTTATAGACCGATATAAACCGTACTTGGCACATATGTTGCAAGTCATAATCAAACACTATGTGCAACATTTCAGCCAAATCAGACCAAAATTGTGACTTTCAGTGGCTCATGAAGTCAAATCGGGACATCGGTTCATATGGGAGCTATATCCAAATCTGAACCGATATGGCCCATTTGCAATCCTCAACGACCTACGTTGATTAGAAGTATTTGTGCAACATTTCAAGAGGCTAGTTTTATGCGTTCGACCGGTATCGTGATTTCGACAGATGGACGGACATGGCTAGATCGAATCAAAATGTCGGGACGATTCAGAATATGTATACTTCATGGGGTCTCAGATGAATATTTCGAGGTGGTACAAACGGAATAACTTCATCGTATAACGATGGGAATAAAAAGACAAAATGATGACAATGTGATGGGCATCAACAGCGAGCATCACCAACAAAAAATGCAACATCATCTATTCGAGGATATTAATTGTTTGAATAGGAAAGCCAACCCGAACAAAGAAATAGAGAGTGAGAGGTAAAACAGAGAGTGTTCAAAGTTCCAATCATATGCTTTACACTACTGTTTTGACAAGTTGCCTGTCCATCGAAGAATAAACATACCGTCCTACCCTGGGACAAGCTTCCACACAATAGTCTAAAAACTCCATAAAACCATGGCTGCAAAATGTATACATAATTTAGTGAATGCAAAGAAGAGTAATTGAAAAGAAAGTTATTATTCATATGGTGTAAAAGGAAGCGCAGCGTAGCGGGCCGGGTTCAGCTAGTCAATTTATATATATTGGGTTGCCCAAAAAGTAATTGCGGATTTTTCATATAGTCGGCGTTTGTGACTCTGTAATTGCATTCTTTCTTCTGTCAGTTATCAGCTGCTACTTTTAGCTTGCTTTAGAAAAAAGTGTAAAAAAGTATATTTGATTAAAGTTCATTCTAAGTTTTATTAAAAATGCATTTACTTTCTTTTAAAAAATCCGCAATTACTTTTTGGGCAACCCAATATAAAAATTAATTTGTGATTGTTTGTTTCTTTGTATGTGGGTTTGTAAATTTGTTCGCTCCGTATAGACTCAAAAACGGCTGAACCGATTTCTTTTAAATTTTCACAGATTGTGGGAAGTGGTCCGGAAGAAGCAATAGGCTATATATTATTTTTTGATATCTCAAGGTTGGCAGACCCTCCCCCTTACCTTACGAAAAGTACAACCCAAAAATAAAAATGGACCTATCGGGGCAATATGGGACTCAAATGAAAGGTATTCTGGAGTAGAATTAAAATTTGATATCAAAATTTGGTTCCAAGTACATAGGGGACCGCCCCGACCCCAAAACCCCTTCAAATAGGCACATTGGACTATAATGACAATATGGGACTCAAATGAAAGATATTCGGGAGTAGATTACGAAAATGGTCTGGAAGAGGGAATAGGCTATATAATTTGTTGTTTTTGTTGATATTGGAAGGGTTACCCCAAAAATATCACCCAACATCAAGGTTGACCGATCGGGACAATATGGGTATCAAATGAAAGGTATTCGGGAGAAGTTTACGAATATGACATTAACAATGATGTCTAAGTATTTGCGGGTCGCCCCACCCAAACGAGAATTTTACTCGATCATAGCTATATAAGACTCAAACGAAAGGTATTTGGGAGTTGATTACGAATATGATATTAAACTTGTATCCAAGAATCTAGGTGGCGCTTTCCCTCCAAATATCGCCCCCAATAGTTTATTTGACCAATGAAAACAATGGGGGATCAAATGATAGATATTTTTGAGTAGAGTGCGTCGTTCAAATATGTGCTCAAGTGGCTGATGAAGTGTGGCGCACAACCCTCATATAGATACCCTCCACCAAACGGCTGTATGCGCCAATCATGAAAATATGGTGTTATTTTAAAGGCATAAGGTTGCGGAATACGAATCGGATATCTTCATTCTGCTCATATATCTAGCGGACAACCTAACCCCAAATCAGTCGACCAATCATAGTCACCCAACAGGACACCGTGTGATTTAATTATTGTGTGGGGACACAAAAAAAGATACAAACCTTAACGTTAAGACTGCAACCATTTGTAGCTCATCCATAGACAAGACCAAACGACTTTCTGCTGGGCAACACTTTTTTGTTCAAAAGTTTTACATGGTTTAACAGTAAGAACTATCGCCTCCGCATCAAATATATAGACTAACAAAATAGTACTTTACTACAGAAAACCGTTCAATACGGCAATTTGATTTGGTTTAAAACAAGTAAAAGCGTGCTTAGTTCGGCCGGGCCGAATCTTATATACCCTCCTCCATGGATTGCATTTGTCGAGTTCTTTTCCCGGCATCTCTTCTTAGGCAAAAATATTATATAAGAGAAGATTTGCTATGCTATTAGAGCGATATCAAGATATGGTCCCGTTAAGACCACAATTAAATTATAATATTATAGAAGTAAAATAGAGACATCGATTTTTATGGGAGCTGTATCGGGCTATAGACCGATTCAGACCATAATAAACACGTATGTTGACAGTCATGAGAAATCCGTAGTACAAAATTTCAGGCAAATCGGATAATAATTGCGACCTCTAGAGGCTCAAGAAGTCAAGATCCCAGATCGGTTTATATGGCAGCTATATCAGGTTATGAACCGATTTGAACCTTATTTGAAACAGTTGTTGGAAGTAAGAATAAAATACGTCTTGCAAAATTTCAGCCAAATCGGATAGGAATTGCGCCCTCTAGAAGCTCAAGAAGTCAAGTCCTCAGATCTGTTTATATGACAGCTATATCAGGTTATGAACCGATTTGAACCATACTTGGCACAGTTGTTGGATATCATGATATCATGACAAAATACTACGTACAAAATGTCAGTCAAATCGGATAAGAATTGCGCCCTCTTGAGGCTCAAGAAATCAAGACCCAAGACCGGTTTATATGACAGCTATATCAGGTTATGGACCGATATAGCCCATTTACAACACCAACTGACCTACACTAATAAGAAGTATTTGTGCAAATTTTCAAGCGGCTAGATTTACTGCTTCGGAAGTTCGACAGACAGACGGACAAACGGATGGACATGGCTAGATCGATAAAAAATGTCGCGACGATTAAGAATGTATATACTTTATGGGGTCTCAGACGAATATTTCGAGTAGTTACAAACAGAATGACGAAGTTAGTATACCCCCCATCCTATGGTGGAGGGTATAAAAATACTAAATGGTGTCTATTTAATAGGTATACATTTATAGACAACTAACACATGATGATCAATGTTAGAGGCATTAAGCCACTCTAAGCGAGAAGCACTTTAAATTAGCGCTATGTACTGCTTGTTTTCTGATGGAATAAGTTGGTCCAATTAGATTTCGTTAATCTTGGCTGGCTGCTAGAAAGTAGGTGGCGTAAATTTGGAGAACCCAACATGAACAGAGAGAGGGCAGAGTGGTCAGAATTAATCATACAGCATTTATCTTTGTCATGCCAACCTATCGGTTCTTTGCCTCCCATTACTCAAATTTGTAAAAACGCCAAATTTTGGAGATGGGTATGGCGATTTAAGCGAAATTTTACAGTAACCTAAAAACAGAAAATTGGTATCAAATTCTGGGGTGGAGTCCCTAGAAAGCCCGCCAACCCCCAAAACCCGCCAAACCGATTTATAGACTAATCACTACGCGATTAACCTTCCCCCCCCCCCAAACAAAAAAAAAAAAACACTATTAAATCCACCACACCCCAAGAAGCTCTTTTACTGACCGTTTCAATGTGGACTCAAAAGCGGCTGAACCGATTTTCATAAAATTTTCACAGATGATAGAGTTTGGGCCCCCGGTAAAAATAGGGTACTACATTTTTGATATCCGAAGGGGGGCAGACCCTCCCCCATACCCTAATTTTCAAAAACGCCAGATCTCAGAGATGCGACCACCGATTTAAGCAAAATTTTATATGCCACCTTATGGTTCTCCAAAAACACGAAATTAGTAAAAAATTTAAGGGTCAAGTAACCTGGGGGGATGCCCCACCCCAAAACACACCCAAACGGACATGTGTACCGTATGGTATACAAATTTCACTCTTCATTTTCGGGGGTGTCCCCCACCCTCAAAAAAGCCCCAAGAGGACACTCTCACCGCTTTGGCCAATTTAGGTATCAAATGAAAGGTAATTAAGAGTAGAGTACGAACTTGGCGTTAAAATGTTACCCAAAGTGTCAAAGGGCTCCCCAACCCCAAAAAGGACACTTTAACCGCTTTGGGCAATATGGATATCAAATGAAAAGTATTTAAAAGAAGAATTCAAATCTGACACAAAAATTTATTTTTTGATGTCTGAGGTCCCTCCCCTCTTTTCAGAAATTATCAGAAAGGTCTATGACAATATATTTCGAATCTAATGTTGGTATAAAGATTCAAGTGCTACGTCCTACCGTTCCGCAGGACAGTATATCGCGACAATAAAAGACTTAAATAAATTGTCGTTTGGTTTTTAGCATCGTGGGGAGCGACCCTATCCTCCCAATTAATGCAACGCTAAACTCTCATGCAGAATGACCGAGAATATATTGTACTCAAATGAAAGGACGTGTTAGAGGGCAATACGCCTCTCCCAATCCAACCAAAAAACAAGTAAAAGCGTGCCAAGTTCGGCCGGGCCGAATCTTATATACCCACCACCATGGATCGCATTTGTCGAGTTCTTTTCCCGGCATCTCTTCTTAAACAAAAATGGATATAAGAAAAGATTTGCTCTGCTATTAGAGCGATATCAATATATGGTCCGGTTTGGACCACTATTAAATTATTTGTTGGAGACCTGTGTAAAATGTCAGCCAATTCGAATAAGATTTGCGCCCTTTGGGGGCTCAAGAAGTAAAATAGAGAGATCGATTTATGAGATATAAACTATAATGACAATATGGGACTCAAATGAAAGGTATTTGAGACCAAAGCACGAATCTGCTATATATGGGGATCCGCCTCACCCCCAAAAACACTCCCATACCGGACATATTTACCGATCATAGGAATAAAAGGCTCCAATGAAAGGTGTTTGGGAGAAGAGCACCAACACAATATCCACATTGGCGCGAAATATCTGAAAGGCCGTACCAGGACTTAATTTCTGACTTGACCGAATAGGGCTCAGATAAAATAAGAGAGTGAAAGAAGGCGCAGCGGAGCGGGCCCTGTCCAGCTAATCTATAATATATGAAACTAGCTGACCCGGGCCCGCTCCGCTGCGCCTTCTTTTACTTTATATGGAACAAAAGTTTTCTTGGAATATTTATTTTCGACAATTAAAGATCTTTTAGTGAAATACCATGCGAATTTGACTAACAGTTTAACAATATAATTGCCTTTTTCTGAATCCCATATGATCTTTATTGGTCTACGAATTTAAGTTTGGATGTTAGGTGTACTCAATTCTTAAAATACTTCATTTCAGCCCGATATTCTCATGATGTCTGATTTAGTGGTGTTTTCGGGGGAGAGGTGGTCCCCCAGATACTTGGCTCTGAAAAAATATCAGCATCGTGCTGGTCTCTCAACTACCTTTTATTTAAACCCCATATTGCCATTGGCTTAAGAGGAGTTTACAGGATGAGGCGTCCCCCAAACACATGGCCCCAAAATAGGTTATCAAATTCGTTTTCTAATCTCAAATACCTTTCATTTAAACCACATATTGGCATGATCAAAACATTTTTCCCTCTGGGGGTGTTTTGGGAAAGAGGTGATGCCCTAAGTACATGGTCCTACATTTGGATATCAAATTCGTATTCTACTCCCAAATACCTTATTTGAGCCCCATATTGCATATTGCAAAAGTCTGCAAATATGTCCGGTTTGGGGTATTGGCCCTAAAAACTATGAATATTTAGCTCCACTCGATTTAGGACAATTGTCTTGGTGAGCAAATACGACCTATATGGGGGTTGTTATGGTGGTGGGACGTCCCCTAGACAGTTGGTCCCTAATGTTGATATCAGATACGTGGTCTACTCCCACATACCTTTAATTTGAGCCCTGTAAAAAATTACCGGCTTGGGGGATGGGCGGCCACTCAGTGAGTTGGCCTTGAAAATATATATCGGATTCGTGTTCCACTTTAAAAACCCTCTTATTTGAGCTTCATATTGCAATAGTAAACAAATACTTCCAATTTGGGTGGTGCTGTGGGGGTGGGGTGGCCCTATGGATACTTTTCCCGAATATTGATGTCAGATTCGTGCTTTACTCCCAAAGACCATTCATTTGAGCCCCATATTGCTATGGTCGTAAATTTGTCCCCTTTGGGGGCTGTTTCTGGGGAGAGGCGGCCCCCCAAACACTTGGTCCCATATTTGGATATCAGATTCGAATTCTACACTCAAATACCTTTTATTTAAGCCCCATATTCCCATGGTCAGAAAATAGATCCTGTTTGGGGGGTGTTTTCAGGTATCAAAAAATGTAGTATCCTATTTTCACCACGGGATCATTATGCACCATCTATGAAAATTTCAAGAAAATCGGTTCAGCCATTTCTGAGTCTATAAGAAACACACAAACAAACAAACCTACAAACAAACACAAAGTGATTTTTATATATAAGATTTGGTACCCATATTGCCCCAAGCGGTAAAAGTTTCCTGTTGGGTGTTGAGTTTAAACAAGTAAAAGGGTGCTAAGTTCGGCCAGGCCGAATCTTATATACCCTTCACCATGGATCGCATTTGTCGAGTTCTTTTCCCGGCATCTCTTCTTAGGCAAAACAGGATATAAGAAAAGATTTGCTCTGCTATTAGAGCGATATCAAGATATGGTCCGGTTTGGACCACAATTAAGTCATATGTTGTAGACCTGTGTAAAATGTCAGCCAATTCGAATAAGAATTGCGCTCTTTGTGAGCTCAAAAAGTAAAATAGAGAGATCGATTTATATGGCTGTATCGGGCTATAGACCGATTCAGACCATAATAAACACGTATGTTGATGGTCATGAAAGAATCCGTCGTACAAAATTTCAGACAAATCGGATAATAATTGCTACCTTTAGAGGCTCAAGAAGTCAAGATCCCAGATCGGTTTATATGGCAGCTATATCAGGTTGTGAACCGACTTCTATTTTATTTGACATAGTTGTTGAAAGTAACAATAAAAAACGTCTTGCGAAATTTCAGCCAAATCGGATAGGAATTGCGCCCTCTAGAAGCTCAAGAAGTCAAGTCCTCAGATCTGTTTATATGACAGCTATATCAGGTTATGAACCGATTTGAACCATATTTGGCGCAGTTGTTGGATAATATATAACAAAATACTACGTGTCAAAATTTCATTCCAATCGGGTAAGAATTGCGCACTCTAGAGGCTCAAGAAGTCAAGACCCCAGATCGGTTTATATGGCAGCTATATCAGGTTATGAACTGATTTGAACCATACTTGGCACAGTTGTTAAATTTCATAACAGAATCCGTCGTACAAAATTTCATCCCAATCGCATAAGAATTGCGCACTCTAGAGGCTCAAGAAGTCAAGACCCAAGATCGGTTTATATGGCAGCTATATCAAAACATGGACCTATATGGCCCAGTTACAATACCAACCGACCTACACTAATAAGATGTAGTTGTGCAAAATTTCAAGCGGCTAGCTTTACTCCTTCGGAAGTTAGCGTGCTTTCGACAGACAGACGGACGGACGGACAGGGACGAACATGGCTAGATCGACATAAAATGTCGCAATCAAGAATATATATACTTTTTGGGGTCTCAGACGAATATTTCGAGTAGTTACAATCAGAATGACTAAATTAGTATACCCCCCATCTTATGGTGGAGGGTATAATAAATTTTGAGGCCAATGGCAATATGGGGTTCATATAAATGATATATATTGTAGATATATGAGAATAGAGCACGTTGCTGATATATTTTGCGGGCTTGGGGATTTTCGAATCCCCAAAACACCATTTAGGGCATCACCCCAAAAAACCCCCCAAAGGATAAAAAATCCGATGGCAATATGGGGTTTAAATAAATGGTATTTGAAAGAAGAGCACGATACTGATATTTTTTTAGGGCCAAATGTTTGGAGGACCACCTCACCCCCGAATACACCCCTAAATCAGATATCATTAGATTATCGGGCTGAAATAAAGTATTTCAAGAATGGTGTACACCTTACATCCAAACTTAAATTTATAGACCAATAAAGATTACATGGGATTCAGATAAAGATACACCCTGCCCCTTTCCCTAATTTTCAGAAACACCAGATCTCGGAGATGGGTGTTGCGATTTAAACGAAATTTTGTGTGCTCTCATAAAGTACCCTAAAAATAAAAATTTGGGATCCAAATGTCGGTTGAGGTATCTAGTGGGGCCGCCCCACCCCAAAACCTACCAAACATATATTTACACCAATCAGGACAATATGGGACTCAAATGAAATGTGTTTAAGACAAGAAAAAGTTACTGATATGCAATTATCGGACCAATTGTTAGGGGGACCACCCCAACCCCCAAAACTGCCCTAAATCGAACATATTTACCGACCATGGCAATATGGGACTCAAAGGAAAGGTATTTAGGACTAGATAACGAATTTAATATCCATCCAAATGCGGGTCTACGTTTCTGGGGGTCCACCCCTTCCCCAAAAACACCCGCCAAACAGGACTTATTTGCTGCCCCACCCCTAAAAACACCACCCAACAGGACTCTTTTACCTTTTGAGCAATGTGGGTATAAATGATAGGTATTTAAAATTTGAGTACAAATCTGACATAAAAATTTATTCCATGCTGTCTGTGTGTTCCTTATAGACTCAGAAACGGCTAAACCGATTTTCTTGAAATCTTCACAGATGGTGCATAATGACCCCGTGGTAAAAATATGGTACTATTGGGTTGCCCAAAAAGTAATTGCGGATTTTTTAAAAGAAAGTAAATGCATTTTTAATAAAACTAAGAATGAACTTTAATCAAATATACTTTTTTTACACATTTTTTTCTAAAGCAAGCTAAAAGTAACAGCTGATAACTGACGGAAGAAAGAATGCAAATACAGAGTCACAAGCTGTGAAAAAATTTGACAACGCCGACTATATGAAAAATCCGTAGTTACTTTTTGGGCAACCCAATATATTTTTTGATATCTGAAGGGGGGCGGACCCTCCCCCTTACCCTAATTTTCAGAAACGCCAGATCTCGGAGATTGTGTGCTCTCATATAGTACCCTAAAAATAAAAATTTGGTATCCAAATTTCGGATGGAGTACCTAGGGGAGCTGGCCCACCCTAAAACCTACCAAACATATATTTAGACCAATCACGACAATATGGGACTCAAATGAAAGGTATTTAGGATAAGAAAACGTATCTTATATCCAATTGCCGGATCAAGTGCTAGGGGGACCACACCAACCCCATGGCAATATGGGAGTCAAATGAAATGTATTTGCGAGTAGAATACGAATCTAATATTCAAATGTGGGACCACGTTTCTGGGGGTCCACCGCTTCCCCAAAACACCCCCAAATCGGACTTATTTACTGACCATGGGAATATGAGGCTTAAATAAAAGGTATTTGAGTGTAGAATTAGAATCTGATATTCAAATATGGGACCAAGTGTTTGGGGACCTCCTCTCACCAAAAGGCATACGGGGCTCAAATGAAAGGTCTTTGGCAGTAAAGCACGAATCTGATATCAATATTTGGGAAAAGTGTCTTGGAGCCACCCCACCCCCACAACACCACCCAAATAGTAAGTATTTGCTGACTTTTCCAATATGAGGCTCAAAAAAGAGGGTTTTAAGAGTGGAAAACGAATCCGATATAAATTTTCAAGGCAAACTCACTGAGTGGCCACCCATTCCCCAAATCACCCGGAAAAGGGTAAAAATTTTTCGACCATGCCAATATGTGGTATTTAAGATTAGAAAACGAATTTGATAACCTATTTTAGGCCATGTGTTTGGGGGACGCCTCATCGTGTAAACTCCCCTAAACCAATGACAATATGGGCTTTAAATAAATGGTTTTTGAAAGAAGAGCACTATGCTGATATTTTTTCAGGACCAAGTGCCTGGGGGACCACCTCACCCTGGAAAACACCCCCAAATGAGATATCATGAGAGTAGCGCGCTGATATAAGGTATTTTTAGAATAGAGTACACCTTACATCCAAACTTGAATTCGTAGACCAATAAAGATCATATGGGATTCGGACAAAGGCACTTATATTGTTAAACAATAAGTCAAGCGATATACTATTTTCGTAGCATGATATTTCACTAAAAACTCTTTAATTGTCGAAAATAAATATTCCAAGGAAACTTTTGTTCCATAAAAGGTAAAAGAAGGCGCAGCGGAGCGGGCCCGGGTCAGCTAGTCTAATATAAAAATTTATTCCTTGTTTATCGAGGCACCCTTACTCCCCAAAAACCCCTCAACAGGGCATTGTTACCGGTTGGGACAATATGGTTGTCAAATGAAAGGTGTTTGGAAGTTTAGTGCACACATGTTATAAGAATTTGTTCCAAGGTGTCTACGGGGCCTCTCCAACCCCAAAACAGGCGTGAATGTCAAACGTCACAAAATGGGTATAGAATTAAAATTCTTTGAGAGTTGACTACGAATCTGATATACACATTTGGGACCGAGTCTGGGACCGGCCCTTTCAATAGGACGTGAAGTGCGATCGGGATAATATAACGAAAAGTCTATGACATTAGAGTTCGAATCTTATGTTGATATAAGGATTCAAGTATCTAGGTTACATCCTGCCGTTCTGCCGGACATTTAGATCTCGGCATTAAAGGACTAAAATAAATTGTCTTTTGGGTCATGTAGGACGACCGTGAATATATTGTTTTCAAATGAAAGGACGTGTCAGAAGACAATCGTACTCTAGCACAATGCTGATACCATTTCAGGGTCCGCTCCCTAAACTACCCTCAAACCGGCAATGTTTACCTACTATGGCAATAGGGGGCTCAAATGATAGGTATTTGACAATAGAAAACGAATTTGTCATGCAATTTTGAGAACAAGTGTTTAGGGGTAGTGTCACTCCATAAACTCCTCCTAAACCAATTGCAGTTGCGGCTCAAATAAAAGGAATTTAACATTAGAGATCAATGCTGACATTTTTCCAAGTCCGTCCCACCCTACATACCCTTCAAACTGGACATATTTGTGGATTATGGCAAATAGGGGGCTTAAATCTGATATGTGTTTTATGGTTATGTGTTTCAGGGACGACTCATCCCATAAACCCCCCTGAACCACACATATATATCCACAATAGCAATATGTAGCTCAAATGTGGTTTTTGGGAGTAGAGTATGAATCTGAAATCCACTTTCGGGGCAAAGGGTTAGGCTACCCCAATACACCAAAACCAAAACAAAGAAGTAGATCTAACCTCCAAACTTTAATGAGCGGACCCCCCACCCTTACCGTATTTTCAAAAACACCAGATTACGGAGATGGGTGCACCGATTTATGCGAAATTTAGTTTGTTTATAATAAATAGAAAACTGTAATTTGAGATACTTATTTAAAGTTGATGTCTAGGGCGGCCGACCCAGCTCTAAAGCCCGCCAAATGAAACTATAGACTAATAACAATATTATGTTCAAATTAAAGGTATTTGAGACTCGAGCACGAATCAAATACAGGGGGATGCACCTCACCCCCAAAAATACACTTATACCGGACATATTCACTGACCATAGCAATATAAGGCTCAAAAGTAATAATTTTGGGAATGGAGTACCAATATGATATCCACATTGGGGCGGAATAGCTGAAAGGCCATACCAGTACCACCTCACAGGACTTTTTTCCTGACCGTGCCGATATAGGGCTCAGATAAAATAAGAAAGTGAGAGAAGGAACAGCGGAGCGTGCCCTGTCCAGCTTGTTCTATATATAACAAGTAAAAGCGTGCTAAGTTCGGCCGGGCCGAATCTTATATACCCTCCACCATGGATCGCATTTATCGAGTTCTTTTCCCGGCATCTCTTCTTAGGCAAAACAAGTAAAAAGGCGTTAAGTCCGGCCGGGCCGAACTTTGGATACCCACCACCTCGGGTATATATGTAAACCACCTTTCGTCAAAATCTGGTGCAAAACTCATACCTTATGTCCCAGAGCAGAAATATGTGGAGGAGCTAAACTTAACTCTTTTACCACAATTTCGCCGACATCGGACAATAAATTCCGTTTTTATGGCCCCAAAACCTAAAACCGAGAGATCGGTCTATATGGCAGCTATATCCAAATCTGGACCGATCTGTGCGATAATGCAGAAGTATGTCAAGGGGCTTAACTTAACTCACTGTCCCGAATTTCGGCGACATTGGACAATAAATGCGTGTTTTATGGGCCTAAGACCCCAAATCGGAAGATCGGTCTATATGGCAGCTATATCCAAGACTGGACCGATCTGAGCCATACTGACGGAGAATGTCGAAGGGTCTAAGACAACTCACTGTCCCAAATTATAGCAAAATCGGATAATAAATGTGGCTTTTATGGGCCTAAGAGTCTAAATTTGAGGATCGGTCTATATGGCAGCTATATCCAAATCTGGACTGATCTGAGCCAAATTGACGGAGAATGTTAAAGGGCCTAAGACAACTCACTGTCCTACATTTCAGCAGAATCGGATAATAAATGTGGATTTTATTGGCCTAAGACCCTAAATCGGCGGATCGGTCTATATGGGGGCTATATCAAGATATAGTCCGATATAGCCCATCTTCGAACTTAACATGCTTATGAACAAAAAAATTTTCTGTGCAAAGTTTCAGCTCAATATCTCTATTTTTGAAGACTGTAGCGTGATTCAACAGACAGACGGACAGACGGACGGACATGTCTAGATGGTCTTAGATTTTTACGCTGATCAAGAATATGTATACTTTATAGGGTCGGGAATAGATATTTCGAAGTGTTGCAAACGGAATGACAAAATGAATATACCCCCATCCGTCGGTGGTGGGTATAAAAAGGATATAAGAGAAGAATTGCTCTGCTATTAGAGCGATATCAAGATATGGTCCGGTTTGGACCACAATTAAATTATATGTTGGAGATTTGTGTAAAATGTCAGAAAAATTTGAATAAGAATTGCACCCTTTGGGGGAGAGCTGTATCGGGCTATAAACCGATTCAGACCATAATAAACACGTATGTTGATGGTCATGAGAAATCCGTCGTACAAAATTTCAGGCAAATCGCAAATTCCTTTCATTTGAGTCCCATATTGCCATGGTCGGTAAATATGTCCGATTCAGGGGTGCTTTGGGGGTTGGGGTAGGCCACCTAGCACTTGGTTCGACAAATGGATATCAGATACGTTTTCTTATCCTAAATACCTTTCATTTTAGTCCCATATTGTCGTGATTGGTCTAAATATATGTTTGATAGGTTTTAGGGTGGAGCGGCCCCCCTAGGTGCCCCATCCGAAATTTGGATACCAAATTTTTATACCCTCCACCACAAGATGGGGGGTATACTAATTACGTCATTCTGCTTGTAACTACTCGAAATATTCGTCTGAGACCCCATAAAGTATATATATTCTTGATCGTCGTGACATTTTATGTCGATCTAGCCATGTCTGTCCGTCCGTCCGTTCGTCCGTCTGTCTGTCGAAAGCACGCTAACTTCCGAAGGAGTAAAGCTAGCCGCTTGAAATTTTGCACAAATACATTTTATTGGTGTAGGTCGGTTGGTATTGTAAATCGGCCATATCGGTCCATATTTTGGTATACCTGCCATATAAACCGATCTTGGGTCTTGACTTCTTGAGCCTTTAGAGTGCGCAATTCTTATCCGATTGGAATGAAATTTTGCACGACGTGTTTTGTTATAACATCCAACAACTGTGCCAAGTATGGTTCAAATCGGTCTATAACCTGATATAGCTGCCATATAAACCGAACTTGGGTCTTGACTTCTTAAACCTCTAGCGTGCGCAATTCTTATCCGATCCGAATGAAATTCTATTAGAGCGATATGAAGATATGGCTATTAGAGCGATATGAAGATATGGTCCGGTTTAGACCACAATTAAATTATATGTTGGAGACCTGTGTAAAATGTAAGCCAATTTGAATAAGAATTGCGCTCTTTATGAGCTCAAAAAGTAAAATAGAGAGATCGATTTATATGGGAGCTGCATCGGGCTATGGACCGATTCAGACCATAATAAACACGTATGTTGCTGGTCATGAAAGAATCCGTCGTACAAAATTTCAGGCAAATCGGATAATAATTGCGACCTCTAGAGGCTCAAGAAGTCAAGATCCCAGATCGGTTTATATGGCACCCATATCAGGTTAAAAACCGACTTGTACTTTATTTGACATAGTTGTTGAAAGTAACACTAAAAAACGTCTTGCGAAATTTCAGCCAAATCGGATAGGAACTGCGCCCTCAAGAGCTCAAGAAGTCAAGTCCTCAGATCTGTTTATATGACAGCTATATCAGGTTATGAACCGATTTGAACCATATTTGGCACAGTTGTTGGTTATCATAACAAAATACTACGTGCCAAAATTCATTCAAATCGGATAGGAATTGCGCCCTCTAGAGACTCAAGAAGTCAAGACCCAAGATCGGTTTATATGACAGCTATATCAGGTTATGGACCGATTTGAACCATACTTGGCACAGTTGTTGGATATAATAACGAAACACGTCGTGCAAAATTTCATTCCAATCGGATAAGAATTGCGCACTCTAGAGGCTCAAGAAGTCAAGACCCAAGATCGGTTTATATGACAGCTATATCAGGTTATGGACCGATTTGAACCATACTTGGCACAGTTGTTGGATATAATAACGAAACACGTCGTGCAAAATTTCATTCCAATCGGATAAGAAATGCGCACTCTAAAGGCTCAAGAATTCAAAACCCAAGATCGGTTTATATAGCAGCTAAATCAAAACATTCACCGATATGGCCCATTTATAATACCAACCGACCTACACTAATAAAAAGTATTTGTGCAAAATTTCAAGCGGCTAGCTTTACTCCTTCGGAAGTTAGCGTGCTTTCGACAGACAGACGGACGGACGGAGAGACGGACGGACATGGCTAGATCGACATAAAATTTCACGACGATCAAGAATATATATTCTTTATGGGGTCTCAGACGAATATTTCGACTAGTTACAATCAAAATGACGAAATTAGTATACCCCCCATCTTATGGTGGAGGGTATAAAAAACAAGTAAACACCATGGATCGCATTTGTCGAGTTCTTTTCCCGGCATCTCTTCTTAGTCAAAAAAGGATATAAGAAAAGAGTTGCTCTGCTATTAAAACGATATCAAGATATGGTCCGGTTCGGACCACAATTAAATTATATGTTGGAGACCTGTGTAAAATTTCAGCCAATTCGTATAAGAATTGCGCCCATTGGGGCTCACGAAGTAAAATAGAGAGAACGATTTATATGGGATCTGTATCGGGCTATAGACCGATTCAGACCATAATAAATACGTTTGTTGATGGTCATGAGAGGATCCGTCGTACAAAATTTCAGGAATATCGGATAATAATTGCGACCTCTAGGGGTCAAGAAGTCAAGATCCCAGATCGGTTTATATGGCAGCTATATCAGGTTATGAACCGATTTGAACCTTATTTGAAACAGTTGTTGAAAGTAAAAATAAAATACGTCATGCAAAATTTCAGCCAAATCGGATAGGAATTGCGCCCTCTAGAAGCTCAAGAAGTCAAATCCCCAGATCTGTTTATATGACAGCTATATCAGGTTATGGACCGATTTGAACCATACTTGGCACAGTTGTTATATATCACGACGAAATACTTCGTGCTAAAACTCATTCAAATCGGATCAGAATTGTGCCCTCTAGAGGCTCAAGAAGTCAAGACCCAAGATCGGTTTATATGGCAGCTATATCAGGTTATGAACCGATTTAAACCATACTTGGCACTGTTGTTGGGTATCATAACAAAACACTACGTGCGAAATTCCATTCCAATCGGATAAGAATTGCGCCCTCTAGAGGCTTAAGAAGTCAAGACCCAAGATCGGTTTATATGGCAGCTATATCAGGTTATTAACCGATTTGAACCATACTTGGCACAGTTGTTGGATATAATAACAAAATACGTCGTGCAAAATTTCATTCCAATCGGATAAGAATTGCGCACTCTAGAGGCTCAAGAAGTCAAGACCCAAGATCGGTTTATATGGCAGCTATATCAGGTTATGGACCGATTTGAACCATACTTGTCACATGTGTTGGATGTCATAACAAAACACGTCGTGCAAAATTTCATTCTGATCGGATAAAAATTGCGCACGCTAGAGGCTCAAGAAGTCAAGACCCAAAATTTCATTCCAATCGGATAAGAATTGCGCACCCTAGAGGCTCAAGAAGTCAAGACCCAAGATCGGTTTATATGGCAGCTATAGCAGGTTATGGACCGATTTGAACCATACTTGTCACATGTGTTGTATGTCATAACAAAACACGTCGTGCAAAATTTCATTCTGATCGGATAAAAATTGCGCACTCTAGAGGCTCAAGAAGTCAAGACCCAAGATCGGTTTATATGGCAGCTATATCAAAACATGGCCAGATATGGCCCATTTACAATACCAACCGACCTACACTAATAAGAAATATTTGTGCAAAATTTCAAGCGGCTAGCTTTACTCCTTCGGAAGTTAGCGTGCTTTCGACAGACAGACGGACTGACGGACAGACGGACGGACATGGCTAGATCGACATAAAATGTCGCGACGATCAAGAATATATATACTTTATGGGGTCTCAGACGAATATTTCGAGTAGTTACAAACAGAATGACGAAATTAGTATACCCCCCATCTTATGGTGGAGGGTATAACAAGTAAAAGCGTGCTAAGTTCGGCCGGGCCAAATCTTATATACCCTCCACCATGGATCGCATTTGTCGAGTTCTTTTCCCGGCATCTCTTCTTAGGCAAAAAAAAAGGATATAAGTAAAGATTTGCTCTGCTAGTAGAGCGATATTAAGATATGGTCCGGTTTGGACCACAATTAAATTATATTTATGTTGGAGACCTGTGTAAAATGTCAGCCAATTCGAATAAGAATTGCGCTCTTTGGGGGCTCAAGAAGTAAAATAGAGAGATCGATTTACATGGGAGCTGTATCGGGCTATAGACCGATTCAGACCATAATAAACACGTATGTTGATGGTCATGAGAGAATACGTCGTACAGAATTTCAGGCAAATCGGATAATAATTGCGACCTTTAGAGGCTCAAGAAGTCAAGATCCCAGATCGGTTTATATGGCAGCAAAATCAGGTTGTGAACCGACTTGTACTTTATTTGACGTAGTTGTTGAAAGTAACGATAAAAAACGTCTTGCGAAATTTCAGCCATTTCGGATAGGAATTGCGCCCTCTAAAAGCTTAAGAGGTCAAGTCCCCAGATCTGTTTATATGACAGCTATATCAGGTTATAAACCGATTTGAACCATACATGGCACAGTTGTTGGATATCATAACAAAATACTTCGTGCAAAAATTCATTCAAATTGGATAAGAATTGGGCCCTCTAGAGGCTCAAGAAGTCAAGACCCAAGATCGGTTTATATGACAGCTATATAAGATTATGGACCGATTTGAACCATACTTGGCACAGTTGTTGGATATCATAACAAAACACGTCGTGCAAAATTTCATTCCAATCGGATAAGAATTGCGCACTCTAGAGGCTCAAGAAGTCAAGACCCAAGATCGGTTTATATGGCAGCTATATCAGGTTATGGACCGATTTGAACCATACTTGACACAGTTGTTGAATATAATAACAAAACACGTCGTGCGAAATTCCATTCCAATCGGATAAGAATGGCGCACTCTAAAGGCTCAAGAAGTCAAGACCCAAGATCGGTTTATATGGCAGTCCGTCCGTCCGTCTGTCCGTCCGTCCGTCCGTCTGTCTGTCGAAAGCACGCTAACTTCCAAAGGAGTAAAGCTAGCCGCTTGAAATTTTGCACAAATACTTCTTATTAGCGTAGGTCGGTTGGTATTGTAAATGCGCCATATCGGTCGATGTTTTGAGATAGCTGTCATATAAACCGATCTGGGGTCTTGACTTCTTGAGCCTCTAGAGGACGCAATTCTTATCCAATTTGAATGAATTTTGGCACTTAGTATTTTGTTATGATTGTCTATATATAAAAATGGTTTTTTGTTTCTTTGTTTGTTTATTTGTATGTTTATTTGTTTGTTTGTTTGTTTGTTTGTTTGTTTGTAGGTTTGTAAATAACAAACAAAATTAAAGACTCAAAAACGGCTAAACCGATTTCTTTGAAATTTTCACATTTTTTGGGGAGTGGTCCGGAAGGAGTAATAGACTTATAATTTTCTGATATCACAAGGGGGTCGGACCCTCCCCCTAACCCCAAAAGACCGGGACAATATGGGACCAAAATGAAAGGTATTCAAGAGTTGAGTAGGAACTTCATATTTTAAATTGGGTCCAAGCAACTGGGGGCCCGCCGCGACCCCAAAATCCCCCCAAAATAGGTCTATTGGACTGTAATGACAATATGGGATTCGAATTAAAGGTATTCAGAAGCAGATTACGAATATGGTTAGGAAGGAGGTATAGGCTTTATAATTTGTTGATATTGGAAGGGGGCGGACCCACCCCCGCTACCCTGAAAACGCCACCCAAAATCTAATGTGGACCGATCGGGACAGTATGGGTATCAAATGAAAGAGTACGAATATGGTATAAAAACTTTGGTTCAAGTAAAAAACTTGCTTCAAGAGAACGCCCAACCGCAAAGACTGCTCCATACAGACATATTGGACGTACATATCAATATAGGACTCAAATGAAACGTATTAGGGAGTAGACTACGAATATGACATAAAAATGAGGTCCAAGTAGCTGATGGTCGACATGCCCGATGAGCCCCCCAAATGGGAACATTACTCGATTATAGCTTGATGAAACTCAAATGAAAGTCATTTGAGAGCCGATTACAAATATAACATTAAATCTTTTGTTCAAGAATCAAGGTGATACTTTACCTCCTAAAATTGCCTTCAATCGGATATTTGGCCTAATAGGTCAAACAATGGGGAATCAAGGGATAGATGTTTTTGAAAACATTGCGTTATTCAAACTTGTGATCAAGTGACAGATGGGGTGTGTCGCAGAACCCTCATATAGACGCCCTCCACCGAACTGCTGTTTACACCAATCATGACAATATGGGGTTAAATTAAAGGTATACGTTTGTGGACTGAGAATCCGTTATCTTTATTCTGCTCATATATCTAACGGACCACCTAACTCCAAATCAGTCGATCAACAATGAACAACACAACACTGTGTGATTCAATTAATGTATGGGGACACAAATAAATGTAGGTCCCCATAACCCCAAAGTTATGACGTTCAGCGAGATAGCAGGAGTTGCAAACCTTAACGCTAAGGTTGCAACCATTTTTAGCTCATTGATAAAGAAAACCAAATGACGTGTACCCGGGCAACACTTTTTGATCAAAAGTTTTACATGGTTTAATAGTAAGAACAATCGCCACCGCACCAAATATATAGCCAGTATTTATATATATGGTACTTTACCACAGAAAACCGTTTAATATGGCGATTTGATTTGATTTAAACAAGTTAAAGCACGCTTAGTTCCAATAACTATGCCAAGCATGGTTCAAATCGGTCCATAACCTGATATA
This sequence comes from Stomoxys calcitrans, assembly GCF_963082655.1. Lineage (NCBI taxonomy): Eukaryota > Metazoa > Arthropoda > Insecta > Diptera > Muscidae > Stomoxys > Stomoxys calcitrans. The sequence continues at coordinate 59,618,417 of NC_081552.1, forward strand.
GCTGCCATATGAACGGATATTGGGTCTCGACTTCTTGAGCCTCTAGAGTGCGCAATTCTTATCCTGTTGGAATGAAATTTTGCACGACGTGTTTGGTTATGATATCCAACAACTGTGCCAAGTATGGTTCAAATCGGTTCATAACCTGATATAGCTGTCATATAAACCGATCTTGGGTCTTGATTTCTTGAGCCTCTAGAGGGCGCAATTCTTATCCGATTTGAATGAATTTCTGCAAGATGTATTTTGTTGTGATATCCAACAACTGTACTGAGTATGGTTCATATAGTTGCCATATAAACAGATCTGGGGACTTGCCTTCTTGAGCTTCTAGAGGGCGAAATTCCTATCTAATTTGGCTGAAATTTAGCATGACGTATTTTATTTTTACCTTCAACAACTGTGTCAAATAAGCTTTAAATCGGTTCATAACCTGATATAGCTGCCATATAAACCGATCTGGGATCTTGACTTCGTGAGCCTCTACAGGTCGCAATTATTACCCGATTTGCCTGAAATTTTGTACGAAGAATCCTCTCTTGACCATCAACATACGTGTTTATTATGGTCTGAATCGGTCTATAGCCCGATACAGCTCCCATGTAAATCGATCTCTCTATTTTACTTCTTGAGCCCCCAAAGAGGGCAATTCTTATTCGAATTGGCTGACATTTTACACAGGTCTCCAACATATAATATAATTGTGGTCCAAACCGGACCATATCTTGATATCGCTCTAATAGCAGAGCAAATCTTTTCTTATATCCTTTTTTGCCTAAGAAGAGATGCCGGGAAAAGAACTCGACAAATGCGATCCATGGTGGAGGGAATATAAGATTCGGCCCGGCCGAACTTAGCACGCTTTTACTTGTTAGTTCTACCACCTTTTCTTGTTTTATCTCCATTAAATTAGGAAAACTTTAGGACATGATGCAAATTATAAGCATTTACGACAATTTTTATTTCATATATTTTCCATCAAAAACGGATTTTCGATCGATTTCAATTAAGTTCGTAAAAGAAATTAGCGATATCACAAGAAATTGTGTTCAATACCATTTAAATCGGTCTTAAACTTGATATAACGCCCATGTAAACCGATCTAACGATTTGACTTCTTAAGCCCCTGGAAGCCGCAATTTTCGTCCGATTAGGCTGAAATTTTGCACATAGTGTTCCGTTGTAACTCCCAACAACTGTTGTCAGTACCGTCTAAATCGGTCTATAACCTCGGTTTTTATGGGAGCTAAATTTAAATCTGAACCGATATGGCCCATTTGCAATCCCCAACGACCTACATCGCAGGTAAGTATCTATGCAAAATTTGAAGCGATCTCTGTCGTGATTTTTACAGACGGACAGACGGATATTGCTAGATCGATTCAGAACGACGAGACGATCAAGAATATATAGACTTTATGAGGTTTTAGACGAATATTACGAGGACGTACAAATGGATTAGTACACCCCCATCCTATGGTGTTGGGTACAAAAATGAATTTGTGGTTGTTTGTTCCATATAGACTCAAAAACGGCTGAATTGATTATCATAAATTTTTCACAGATTGTGTTGGTTGGTCTGGAAGGACACAAAAGCTACATACTTTTTTGATATCGGAAGGGAGGCGGACCCTACCGCTTTCTCCAAAAATACTACCCAAAAATACAGTATGGCACTCAAATGAAAAGTATTCAGGAGTAAAGTACGAATTTTATATTAAAATTTGGGTCCAAGTAATTGGGAGGCCCCAACCCCAAAACAACCCTAAAATAGTTTAATGGACGAGCATGACATTATGGGACATAATGGAAGGTATTCGGGAATAGATTACGAATATAGTCAGGATGAAGGAATATTCGTTATAACCCTCCCCCGTTACCCCCAAAACACCACCCAAAATCAAAAACGAACCGATAAGGACTACATGGGTATCAAATGAAAGGTATTGACGAGAATACGAATGTGGTATTAAAAATTGGGTCCAAGTACCCAGGAAGTCGCCCTAACTCAAAAACTTCTAAAAGCAGACAAATTGAACGCCCATATCAATATGGGGCTCAAATGAAATATTTTCGGGAGTAGATTACGAATGTGGCATACGAAATCAGATCAAAGTGTAGGGGGTCACCTCACCACCAAAAGCGCCCCAAATGGGTATATGACCCATCATAACTATACTAACCAAAAACCCGCCAAATGGATTTATAGACCAATAAAGACAATATTGAGCGGTGTGTTTGGGGAGCCGGGGTGGAAAATGATTGACAATGGGGTGGAAATTTATTGATTTTCGGGAAACTGATATTCATTTTCTGGACAAAGATCTTGGGGTCCACCCTATCCTCAAACATAACTTATTTACCGATCGTTGTGTCGTTGCAAAGCTCTCCTACATATGAAATTTACAGTTTTAACTTGTCCAAGAACTCTTCTAACGAACAAAGTCATGCATTTTATTCCCATTTTTATACCCTCCACCATAAGATGGGGGGTATACTAATTTCGTCATTCTGTTTGTAAATACTCGAAATATTCGTCTGAGACCCCATAAAGTATATATATTCTTGATCGTCGCGACATTTTATGTCGATCTAGCCATGTCCGTTCGTCTGTCCGTCCGTCCGTCCGTCCGTCTGTCTGTCGAAAGCACGCTAACTTCCGAAGGAGTAGGTCGGTTGGTATTGTAAATGGGCCATATCGGTTCATGTTTTGATATAGCTGCCATATAAACCGATCTTGGGTCTTGACTTCTTGAGCCTCTAGAGTGCGCAATTCTTATCCGATTGGAATGAAATTTTGCACGACGTATTTTGCTATGATATCCAACAACTGTGCCAAGTATAGTTTAAATCGGTCCATAACCTGATATAGCTGCCATATAAACCGATCTTGGGTCTTGACTTCTTGAGCCTCTAGCGTGCGCAATTCTTATCCGATCAGAATGAAATTTTGCACGACGTGTTTTGTTATGATATCCAACAACTGTGCTAAGTATGGTTCAAATCGATCCATAACCTGATGTAGCTGCCATATAAACCGATCTTGGGTCTTGACTTCTTGAGCCTCTAGAGGGCGCAATTCTTATCCGATTGAAATTAAATTTTGCACGACGTGTTTTGTTGTTATATCCAACAACTGTGCCAAGTATGGTTGAAATCGGTCAATAACCTGATATAGCTGTCATATAAACAGATCTGGGGATTTGACTTCTTGAGCTTCTAGAGGGCGCAATTCCTATCCGATTTGGCTAAAATTTTGCGTGGCGTATTTTATTTTTACTTTCAACAACTGTGTCATATAAGGTTCAAATCGGTTTATAACCTGATATAGCTGCCATATAAACCGATCTGGGATCTTGACTTCTTGACCCCTAGAGGTCGCAATTATTATGAAATTTTGTACGATGGATCCTCTCATGACCATCAACAAACGTGTTTATTATGGTCTGAATCGGTCTATAGCCCGATACAGATCCCATATAAATCGTTCTCTCTATTTTACTTCGTGAGCCCCAATGGGCGCAATTCTTATTCGAATTCGCTGAGATTTTACACAGGTCTCCAACATATAATTTAATTGTGGTCCGAACCGGACCATATCTTGATATCGTTTTAATAGCCGAGCAACTCTTTTCTTATATCCTTTTTTCCCTAAGAAGAGATGCCGGGAAAAGAACTCGACAAATGCAATCCATGGTGGAGGGTATATAAGATTCGGCCCGGCCGAACTTAGCACGCTTTTACTTGTTTTTAATGGTTTCACTGGCAATTAGCATTTAATTATTTTCCTCGAATACGAACCACATAGTTAAAATTGTTGATAAATAAGTTATGGAAACTATATCCATCCTTGAATTCTGGACCACAAACAAATTCTTTTGATTAGTAGACCAATTATGGTGATACCGGAATATATTTGGATATAGTTGCCGTAAGACCGATCTGCCGATTTTCGCCCTTAGGTCTTTAACGGGCGAATCTATTATCGGACTTCGCTGAAATTTGTAACAGTGAGTTGTATCAGGAATCCCGACATCTGTCCCAAATATGGTTCAGATCCAGCTATATTTAAATAAAGCAGTCATGTAAATCGATCTTCAGTCCTAGGGTCTAAAGACCATAAAAGGCGAATTAATTAACCGATTTCGCGGAAATTGGAAACAGTGAGCTGCCTTAAAACCTTCATCCCGTATATAGTTCAGATCTAATCAAATTTACATATAGCTGCCATGAATCTGCCGGTTCAGGGTTTTAAGTTCATTAAAGACGCATTTATAACCCGATTTCTTTGAAATGTAGAACTGTGATATGTATTAAGCTTCTCGGCACATGAACCAAATATAGTATAAGCATTTACGACAATTTTTATTTCATATATTTTCCATCAAAAACGGATTTTCGATCGATTTCAATTAAGTTCGTAAAAGAAATTAGCGATATCACAAGAAATTGTGTTCAATACCATTTAAATCGGTCTTAAACTTGATATAACGCCCATGTAAACCGATCTAACGATTTGACTTCTTAAGCCCCTGGAAGCCGCAATTTTCGTCCGATTAGGCTGAAATTTTGCACATAGTGTTCCGTTGTGACTCCCAACAACTGTTGTCAGTACCGTCTAAATCGGTCTATAACCTCGGTTTTTATGGGAGCTAAATTTAAATCTGAACCGATATGGCCCATTTGCAATCCCCAACGACCTACATCGCAGGTAAGTATCTATGCAAAATTTGAAGCGATCTCTGTCGTGATTTCTACAGACGGACGGACGGACGCTGCCATGAATCTGCCGGTTCAGGGTTTTAAGTTCATTAAAGACGCATTTATAACCCGATTTCTTTGAAATGTAGAACTGTGATATGTATTAAGCTTCTCGGCACATGAACCAAATATAGTTAAGATCGGCTTATATTTGGATATTAATGTGGATATAATAGAGTTAAAATATAACAGGATAATAAATATATCCATGATGGTGGGTATAAAAAGATCGGCACAACCGAACTTAATGCGTTTTTATACCCTCCACCATAGGATAGGAGTATACTAATTTCATCATTCTGTTTGTAACTATTCGAAATATTCGTGAGACCCCATAAAGTATATATATTCCTGATCGTCATGATAGCCTTGTCCGTCCGTCTGTCTGTCGAAAGCACGCTTACTTTTGAAGATGTGAAGCTAGCCGCTTCAAATTTTGCACAAACTCTTCTTATTAGTGAAGGCCGGTTGAGATTGTAAATTGGCCATATCGGCCCATGTTTTGATAAAGCTGCCATATAAACCTTGGATCTTGACTTCTTGAGCCACAAGAAGGTGCAATTCTTATCGGATTTGCTTGGAATTTTGTACGATTTCCAACAACTGTGCTAAGTATGGTTCAAATCGGTCCATAACCTAATATACAATAGCTGCCATATAAACCGATCTTGGATCTTGACTTCTTGAGCTTCTAAAGGGCGCAATTCCTATCCGATTTCGCTGATATTTTTCACGACGTGTTTCACTATGACATCCAACAACTGTGCCAAATATGTTTCGAATTAGTCTATAACCTGATATAGCTGCCATGTAATCCGATATGGGACCTTGACTTCTTGAGCATCTAGAGGTTTCAATTATTATCCGATTTGTCTGAAGTTTTGTACGACGGATTCTCTTGTCACGCGTTTATTATAGTCTGAATGGGTCTATAGCATGATACAACTCCCATATAAATCGATCTCTCTATTTTACTTCTTGAGCCCCCAAAGGGCTCAATTCTTATTCGAATTGGCTGATATTTTACACGTCTCCAACATATAATTTAATAGTGGTCCAAACCGGACCATATCTTGATATCGCTCTAATAGCAGAGCAAATCTTTTCTTATATCACTTTTTGCCTAAGAAGAGATGTGGGGAAAAGAACTCGACAAATGCGCTCCATGGTGGAGGGTATATAAGATTCGGCCCGGCCGAACGCTTTTACTTGTTATCCACAAGCGGATTAAACTCGAAGATGGGCTTTATCGAACTATATCTTATACGATATAGACCGATCCGCCGATTTAGGGTCTTAGGCCCATAAAAGCCACATTTACTATCCGATTTAGCTGAAATTTGAAACAGTGTGTTGTGTTATGCCCTTCGACATCCTTCGCCAAATTGGCTTAGATCGGTCCAGATTTAGATATAGCTGCCATATAGACAGATCCTCCGATTTAGGGTCTTAGGCCCATAAATGTCATACTTATTATCCGATTTTGCTGAAATTTTGGATATTGAGTTGTGTTAGGCCCTTCGACATCTTTCGCAAATTTGGGTCGAAATCCTTCCTCCGATTTAGGGTCTGAGGCCCATAAGTGTCATACTTATTATCGGATTTTGCTGAAATTTTGGATAATGAGTTGTGTTATGCACTTCGACATCCTTCGCCAATTTGGCTCAGATCGGTATAGATTTGGATATAGCTGCCGTATAGACCGATCCTCCGATTTAGGGTCTCAGGCCCATAAAAGCCATATTTAATATCCGAGTTTGCTGAAATTTGGGACAGTGAGTTGTGTTAGACCCCTCGACATCACTCGTTAATTTCACCCAGATCGGTCAAGATTTGGATATAGCTGCCATATAGACCGATCCTCCGATTTAGTGTCTTGGTCCATAAAAGCTACATTTATTATCCGATTTTGCTGATTTTGCTGAATATATCTGCTATAAAGACCGATTTCTCGATTTAAGATTTTGGGCCCATAAAAAGCGCATTTATTGTCTGATCTCGCCCGAATTTGGGACAGTGAGTTTTGTTAAACTCTTCGACATTTTCCTTCATGTTGGCCCTGATCGGTCCAGTTTTGGATATAGCTGCCATGTAGCTTTTCGATATTTTTCTGCAACTTGGCCCAAATCGGTCCAGATTTGGATATAGCTGCCATTTAGAACGATATCTCGATTTAAAGTCTTCTCCCCATAAAAGGCGCATTTATAATCCGATGTCACTGAAATTTGACACAGTGACTTATGTTAGGCTTTTCGACATCCGTGTCGTGTATGGTTCACATCGGTTAATTTTTAGATATAGCTACTAAAAAGATCAATATTTTGTTATACACAATTGAACAATGACTTCTACTTATTAGTATTTGGTCTAAATGGGAACATAGTTCGATTTAACTGCTATGGGACATAAGGTATGCAATTTTCACCGGATTTTGATGAAAGGTGGTTTACATATATACACGAGGTGGTGGGTATCCAAAGTTCGGCCCGGCCGAACTTAATTCCTTTTGACTTGTTTTATTTTGTTGTTGTTTTTATACCCACAACCATCCTATGGCCTTCAGAAATTGAGATATTAAGCACAAATACGCCTTTTTTTTGTTCCACGCAGGTTAAGTTTTTGATCGGGCCAAATCTAACCATATTTGAATATAGCTGCCATATGGACCAATCTACCGATAAAGGGTTTAGAGCCGGTTTATTCTTTATTTGTTACCCAATTTCGCTAAAATTTAAGCATCGAGTTGTTTTAAGCCTCTCGACATCCGATACAAATATGGTTTAGATCGGACTATATTTAGATAAAGCTGCTATATAGACCGATCTGTCGGTTAAGGGTCTGAAGCCCATAGAAGCTGCATTTATTATCCGATTTCAGTAAAATTGGTTTTAAGCCTCCTGATATACGATCCAAGTATGTTTCAGATCGGCTTATATTTAGATATAGCTGCCATATAGACCGATCTGCCGATTAAGGGTCTGAAGCCCATAAAAGTTGCATTAATTACACGATTTGGCTTATATTTTAAGCCTCCCGCAATCTGACCCAAATATGGTTCTGATTGGACTATATTTGCATATAGCTGCAATATAGACTGATCTGTCGATAAAGGGTCTAAAGCTTTATTTATTACCCAATTTCGCTGAAATAGTCAGTTATTTTAAACCTCGCGACGTCCAACCGAAATATAGTTCAGATAGGACTATATTTAGATATAGCTTCCATACAGGCCAGTCTGCCGATAAATGGTCTGAAGCCCACAAAAGCTGCATTTATTTCCCAATTCTGCTGAAATTTGAAACAGCCCGCCATCCGACGCAAATATGATTCAGATCTGACTATATTTAGATATAACTGCTATATAGACCGATCTGCAGATCAAAAGTCTTAAATCCATGAACGCTGTCTTTATTACCCGATTCCGCTGATTTAAAGCAAGCAGTGGGTTTGCTTTAAATCTCCCTACATCTGACCAAAATATTGTTGAGATCGGATGATATTTAGATATTTTTATCGCATAAAAAGCGGATTTATTGTCTGATTTCGCTGAAACTGTTATTTGGATAAGATTTTTCCGGACCTGAATAAAATATTATCCAGACCAGCCCCTATTTAGATATAACTATAGATATGGTAGTGGAGTAATAATAAAATAGGATGCTATCAATGGAGGTTGGTATCCAAAGTTCAGCACGGCCGAACATAACACGTTTTTACTTGTTGTATACCCTCCACCATAGGATGGGAAGTACACTATTTTCGTCATTCCGTTTGTAACATCTCGAAGTATGCGTCTAAGACCCCATAAACTATATCTATTCTTGATCGTCATGACATTTTAAGTCAATCTAGCTATGTCCGTCCGTCTGTCGAAAGCACGCTAACTGTCGAAGGAGTAAAGCTACATGCTTGAAATTTTGCACAAATAAATCTTAAAAGTGTAGGTCAGTTGGGCTTGAAAATCGGTCAAATCGGTCTATGCTTTCATATAGCTGTCATATAAACGGATCTTGGGTCTTGACTTCTTGAGCCTCTAAAGGGCGGAACTATTATCCGATTTGGCTGAAATTTCGCAGTTGGTGTTTTGGTGTCACTTCCAACAACAGGGCTAAGTATGGTTCAAATCGATTCATAACCTGATATAAGCTGCCATATAAACGATTCTTGAGCTTCTAGAGTGCGCAATTTTTATCCGATTCTGCTAACATTTTGCACAAAACGCTGAGGAATAACAACTGTGCCAAGTATTGTCAGTCGATAACCGACATATAAACCGATCTCCCGTTTAGATTTCTTGAAGGTCTAGAGGAAAATTTGCACGTATTGTTGAGGAATGACTTTCAATAACTGTCCAAAGATATAGCCGTCATATAAACTGTGCAAAGTATGGCCCAAATCAGTCCATTGCCTGATATAGCCGCCATATAAACCGATCTCCCTGATTGGGCTTCCTGATCTTCTAGAGGGCGCAATTCTCATCCAATTTGGTTGAAATTTTCCTAATCGTTTTAGTTTGATTGGAAAAAATGGGTCCGGACTTTGCCAAGTGCGGTCTTAATCGGTTGATAACCTGATATAGCTGTCATATAAACCGATCTCCCAATTTGACACCCTGAGCCACTGAAGGGCGCAATTTTTACTCGATTTGCCTGAAATTTTGTAAGGAAGGGCAAAAGTCGGGAGGTGCAGACCTTATAATACCCTACACCCACTATATAAGTACAATGTGGTAGGTATACCCAATTTTTATGGACCTCGGGGAGCAAATATGTTCAAACAGTAATAACTACGGTTGACAACTGACAACATTATTGCAAATTGGCAAAAATCGGACGAATATATATATAGGAGCTGTATCTAATTCTGAACAGATTTCGAGGAAACTTCTCAGATAATGTGGTAGTCGTCCAGGAAAGCGTTGTGCAAAACTTTGGCAAGATTGGTTAAACAATGCGCTTGCAGTAGTTCTTGGGGTGACAACTTGGCGATATACATATATGACAGCTATATCTAAATCTAAGCCGATTACTATGAAATTCACAATTAATATCGAGAGTCATTAGAAAATCCTTCCAGCAAAATTTCGAAAGAATGCGCTTAAAACTGAGCACTTTATTGCAATATTTCTCAAAATCGGACGAATATGTGAGAGCTATACCTAAAATCTGAACCGATTTCGAGCAAACTTCTCAGATACTGTGGGAGTCATCGAGGAAAGCGTTTCGCAACACAAACATGCAAACAAATTGAGTTTTATATATATATATATATATATATATATATATATATATATATATATATATATATATATATATATATATATATATATATATATTTATATATATATATATATATATATATATATATATATATATATATATATATGCTACGATGCGCCTTCTTTTACTTTATATGAAACAAAAGTTTCCTTCGAATATTTATTTGCCACAATTAAGCATCTTTTAGCGAAATACCATGCAAACTTGACTAAAAGTTTAATAATATCAGTGTCTTTATCTGAATCCCATATGATCTTTATTGCTCTACGAATTTAAGTTTACATGTTTGGTATACTCCATTCTTAAAAAACTTCAATTCAGCCCGATATTCTCATGATGTCTGATTTAGTGGTGTTTTTGGGGGAGAGGTGGTCCCCCAGATACTTGGCCCTGAAAAAATATCAGCATCGTGCTGTTCTCTCAAATACCATTTATTTAAACCCCATATTGCTATTGACTTAAAAGGAGTTTACAGGATGAGGCGTCCCTCAAACACATGGCCCCTAAATAGGTTCTCAAATTCGTTTTCTAATATCAAATACCTTTCATTTGATCCACATATTGGCATGGTCGAAAAATTTTTTTCCTTTGGGAGGTTTTTTGGGAAAGGGGTGATGCCCAAAATACGGGGTCCTAAATTTGGAACTAAATAAGTTTTCTCCTCCCAAATACCTTTATTTGAGTCCCATATTGCGATGGTCACTAAAAAATTGCTTTTTGTGGGGTATTTTGGGAAAGGGGTAGACCCCCCGAAAATGGACATCAATTCTTGCTCTACCCCCCAATACTTTTCATTTAAGCTCCACATTGACATGGTCGGTAAATATGCCCGATTTATATCTATATGTCATTTATTTGAACCCCATATTGCCATTGCCCCCAAAATTGGGTATGAAATTCGTTTTCTAATCTCATTTAAACTCTTTATGCAAAGTCAGCAAATATATCCGGTTTGTGATATTGGCCCTAAAAACCATAAATATTTAGTTCCACTCTCTTTAAGACCCAAATTGTCTTGGTGAGCAAATACGTCCTATTTGGGGGTTGTTATAGTGGTGGGACGTCCGCTAGACAGTTGGCTCCTAATGTTGATATCAGATACGTGGTCTACTCCCACATACCTTTAATTTGAGCCCCATTCTTCCGTAGTCAGCAAACATGACCGGATTGGAGGGTGTTTAGTGGGATGGGCGGCCACTCAGTGAGTTGGCCTTGATAATATATGTATCATATTCGTTTTTGGTGAGAGGCGGCCACCCAAACACTTGGCCCCATATTTGGGATATCAGATTCGTATTCTACATGCACATACTTTTTATTTAAGCCCCATATTCCCCTGGTCACTAAATAAGTCTGGTTTGTGGGGTGTTTTGGGAAAGGGGTGGACCCCCAGAAACGTGATCTCACATTTGGATATCAGATTCGTATTCTACTCGCAAATACCTTTCATTTGAGTCCCATATTGCCATGGTCTGTAAATATGTCCGATTTAGGGGTGCTTTGGGGCTTGGGGTGGTCCCCCTATCACTTGGTCCAACAATTGGAAATCAGATACGTTTTCTTATCCTAAATACATTTCACTATATTGTCGTGATTGGTCAAAATATATGTTTGGTAGGTTTTAGGGTGGTGCAGCCCCCCTAGGTACCCCATCCGAAATTTGGATACCAAATTTTTATTTATATTGTACTATATGAGAGCACACAAAATTTCGCTTGAATCGCACCACCCATCTTCGAGATCAGGCGTTTCTGAAAATTTGGGTAAGGGGGAGGGGAGAAATTTTGCAGGAAGGATTTTCTAATGACTCTCGATATTACTGGTGAATTTCATAGATCGGCCTAGATTTAGATATAGCTGCCATATATGTATGTCGCCAAGTTGTCACTCCAAGAACTACTGCAAGCGCATTGTTTAACCAATCTTGCCAAAGTTTTGCACAACGCTCTCCTGGACTACTACCACATTATCTGAGAAGTTTCCTCGAAATCGGTTCAGAATTAGGTATAGCTCCTATATATATACTCGTCAGATTTTTGGCAATTTGCAATAATGTTGCCAGTTGTCAACCGTAGTTATTACAGTTTGAACATATTTGCTCGCCGAGGTCCATCAAAATTGGTTCAGAATTGGGTATAGCTACCACATTATACTTATATAGTGAGTGTAGGGTATTATAAGGTCTGCACCACCCGACTTTTGCCCTTGCTTACAAAATTTCAGGCAAATCGAGTAAAAATTGCGCACTTCAGTGGCTCAGGGTGTCAAATTGGGAGATCGGTTTATATGACAGCTATATCAAGTTATCAACCGATTAAGACCGCACTTGGCACAGTCCGGACCCATTTTTTCCAATCAAACTAAAACAATATAGCAAAATTTCAACCAAATTGGATGAGAATTGCGCCCTCTAGAAGATCAGGAAGCCCAATCGGGGAGATCGGTTTATATGGCGGCTATATCAGGCAATGGACTGATTTGGGCCATACTTTCCACAGTTTTTAGAGGTCGTTTCTCAAGGATACATGCAAATTTTCAGCCAAATCGCATAAGAATTGAGTCCTCTAAAAGCTAAAGAGTCTTTTCGGGAGATCGGTTTATATGACGGCTATATCAGAAAATGGACTGATCTAGACCATACTTTGGACAGTTGTTGAAAGTCATTCCTTAACAATACGTGCAAAATTTTCCTCTAGACCTTCAAGAAATCTAAACGGGAGATCGGTTTATATGTCGGCTGTATTAGGCTATCGACTGACACTACTTGGCACACAGTTGTCGGAACTTATTCCTTAGCGTTTTGTGCACCTCTCCCCCAAAAACACCACTAAATCAGACATCATGAGAATATCGGGCTGAATTGAAGTATTTTAAGAATGGAGTACACCATACATTTAAACTTAAATTCATAGACCAATAAAGATCATGTGGGAAGATTGGGAAGATGCGCTTGCAGTGGCTCTAGAAGTGAAAATAATATATATATATATATATATATATATATATATATATATATATATATATATATATATATATATATATATATATATATATATATATATATATATATATATATATATATATATATATATATATATATATATATATGAGAGCTATATCGACATCTGAACCGATTTCCATGAAATTCACCAGTAATGTCGAGAGTTATTAAAAAATCATTCCGGGTAAATTTCAAGAGATTCGGTTAACAAATGAACATTTTATTGCATTATTACTGAAAATCGGGCGAAAATATATTGGCTTGCCCAAAAAGTAATTGCGGATTTTTCATATAGTTGGCGTTGACAATTTTTTTCACAGCTTGTGACTCTGTAATTGCATTCTTTCTTCTGTCAGTTTTCAGCTGTTACTTTTAGCTGATAACCAATCTTTCCAATCTCAATAGGCTTCGTCTCTAGAACGAAAAACATGCATGTACAAAATTTTAACCCGATCGGATGAAAACTACGACATGTACTTTGTACACAAATTAACATAGACAGACGGACGGACATGGCTAAATCGAATCAGATAGTGATTCTGAATCGATCGGTATACTAATCAATGGATCTTTCTCTCTTCCTTTTGGTTGTTACAAAAAAATTCACAAAGTTTTAATACCCTGTACCATAGTAGTGGTGTAGGGTATAAAAAGTTATTCAAAGAACTTGACAAATGCGATCCATGGTGGAGGGTATATAAGATTCTGCCCGGCCGAACTTCGCACGCTTTTACTTGTTATTTTTAGTATTACGTTTTTGTACCCACAATCATTGGATGGGGGTATACTAGTCTAGTCATTCCGTTTGTAACACCTCGAAATATTCGTCTAAGGCCCAAAAAAGTATACATATTCTTGATCGTCTCCACGTTTTGAGTCGATCTAGCCATGTCCGTCAGTCTGTCGATATCACGATAGAGGTCGAACGCGTAAAGCTAGCTGCTTGAAGTTTTGTACAGATACTTCATATTCTTGTACGTCGTTGGGGATTGCAAATGGGTCATATCGGTTCAGATTCCCGATTTGACTTCTTGAGCCCTTACAAGCCTCAATTTCTGTCCTATTTGACTGAACTTTTGCAGGCGGTGTTCTGTTATGACTTCCAATAACTGTCCCGAGTACGGTTCAAGCCGCAATTTTTGTCCGATTTGGCTGAAATTTTGGATGTAGTGATTTGTTATGACTTTCAACAACTGTGCCATGTACGGTCCAAATCAGTCTATAATCTGATATAGCTCCCATGTAAACCGGTCTCTTGATCATCCTTATTTGGTTCCTAGAAGCTTTAATTTTTTCTGGTTTCACAGAAGTTTGGTATGTAGAAAAAAAAATATGCCCTACAAATCCATTTATTTTGTATAAATTTTTAGCAGAATCCATGGTGGTGCGTTCCCAAGATTCGGTCCACTGAACTTAGTTCGCTTTTACTTGTTTTAATTCTCATTCATAAAAATAGGTGTAAAATTTACTAACACGTAACAAGTTCTCAAAAAAGATTTCACCTCACCAGTTAAAGGTTAACCAAATTTTTTTTAATATATTAAATCTTTTTATCAAGTTAGAAAATTTACTGTTTATGGAATAACCCATATCTACTGTTATTCAACAGCATGCCTGTTTTCTTAAAGGTCTTTCATATTCCAAAATAATTTAGTTTGAGTTGTGCACGTATGGCTGTGACATCGGCGGTAAAAACGTTTGTTTCACAGCTTAATGGATAACAGTTGGGCTGATTCTGTATTCTGTTGTAAATGAGTATAAAATTGAGTCAGTCAAGGCTATCTTCCTTTTACTCACACCTTTAGCCATGCTGACACTCTTACACACAAAATTGAACCCATGACAAAGGAGGCGCTAGGCCATGCCAACCAACAAAAAATTACGAAATTTATTATACAATAATGAAGTTTTCCATGGTGCGCTAGCGTACGAAAAAGTATGCCCGTATAATTTAATAATAATTTGGCATTATTCCATGTGCCTGGGGTGTGTCAAACGTAGATGATGATGAAGCAGTAGCAGATGTGTTCACTGCCGCAATAAATTGATAAATGAGAAAAAGTAAAGGAATAACTAAAATTTTCACCGAATTCATTTAGCATAAATTCCATCAGGTGTAAATTTGCATAAACTAATTCTTAAATTTGGAGAAATACATAGATTGAGTCATTAAACATACACCGAAACTTTGCCTCAATTTTGGCTCAATTCTATAATTTTATGGCCAATTCAAAATCCCTGGGTTAAAACAACCTTCTGAATATTTGATATTATTCTATATGGGACTTAAATGAAAGGTATTCAAGAGTAGAGTAAGAATTTCATATTAAACAAGTAAAAGCGTGCTAAGTTCGGCCGGGCCGTATCTTATATACCCTCCACCATGGATCGCATTTGTCGAGTTCTTTTCCCGGCATCTCTTCTTAGGCAAAAAAGGATATAAGAAAAGAGTTGCTTTGCTATTATAACGATATCAAGATATGGTCCGGTTCGGATCACAATTATATTATATGTTGGACACCTGTGTAAAATTTCAGCCAATTCGTATAAGAATTGCGCCCATTGGGGCTCACGAAGTAAAATAGAGAGAACGATTTATATGGGATCTGTATCGGGCTATAGACCGATTCAGACCATAATAAACACGTTTGTTGATGGTCATGAGAGGATCCGTCGTACAAAATTTCAGGCATATCGGATAATAATTGCGACCTCTACGGGTCAAGAAGTCAAGATCCCAGATCGGTTTATATGGCAGCTATATCAGGTTATGAACCGATTTGAACCTTATTTGATAAAGTTGTTGAAAGTAAAAATAAAATACGTAATGCAAAATTTCAGCCAAATTGGATAGGAATTGCTCCCTCTAGAAGCTCAAGAAGTCAAATCCCCAGAACTGTTTATATGACAGCTATATCAGGTTATCGACCGATTTCAACCATACTAGGCACAGTTGTTGAATATCATAACGAAATACCTCGTGCAAAAATTCATTAAAATCGGATAAGAATTGTGCCCTCTAGAGGCTCAAGAAGTCAAGACCCAAGATCGGTTTATATGGCAGCTATATCAGGTTATAGACCGATTTAAACCATGCTTGGCACAGTTATTGGGTATCATAACAAAACACGTCGTGCGAAATTCCATTGCATTCGGATAAGAATTGCGCCCTCTAGAGGCTCAAGAAGTCAAGACCCAAGATAAATTTGTATGGCAGCTATATCAGGTTATGGACCGATTTTAACCATACTCAGCACAGTTGTTGAATATAATAACAAAACACGTCGTGCAAAATTTCATTTCAATCGGATAAGAATTGCGCACTCTAGAGGCTCAAGAAGTCAAGACCCAAGATCGGTTTATATGGCAGCTATATCAAAATATGGACCGATATGGCCCATTTACAATACCAACCGACCTACACTAATAAGAAGTATTTGTGCAAAATTTCAAGCGGCTAGTTTTACTCCTTCGGAAGTTAGCGTGCTTTCGACAGACGGACGGACGGACGGACATGGCTAGATCGACATAAAATGTCACGACGATCAAGAATATATATACTTTATGGGGTCTCAGACGAATATTTCGAGTAGTTGCAAACAGAATGACGAAATTAGTATACCCCCCATCTTATGGTGGAGGGTATAAAAATTAATTTTTTTTTGTTTGTTTATCGGTTTGTTTGTTTGTAAGTTTTATATAGGCTCAAAAACGGCAGAACTGATCTTCTTGAAATTTTCACAGATGGAACATTATGAACCCGTGGTGAAAATAAGGTATTTAATTTTTTGACACCCTAATTTAAAAACATGTAAAAGCGTGCTAAGTTCGGCCGGGCCGAATCTTATGTACCCTCCACCATGGATCGCATTTGTCGAGTTGTTTTCCCGGCATCTCTTCTTAGGCTAAAAAGGATATAAGAAAAGAGTTGCTCTGCTATTAAAACGATATCAAGATATGGTCCGGTTCGGACCACAATTAAATTATATGTTGGAGACCTGTGTAAAATTTCAGCCAATTCGTATAAGAATTGCGCCCATTGGGGCTCACGAAGTAAAATAGAGAGAACGATTTATATGGGATATGTATCGGGCTATAGACCGATTCAAAACATAATAAACACGTTTGCTGATGGTCATGAGAGGATCCATCGTACAAAATTTCAGGCATATCGGATAATAATTGCGACCTCTAGGGGTCAAGAAGTCAAGATCCCAGATCGATTTATATGGCAGCTATATCAGGTTATGAACCGATTTGCACCATATTTGACACAGTTTTTGAAAGTAAAAATAAAATACGTCATGCAAAATTTCAGCCAAATCGGATAGGAATTGGGCCCTCTAGAAGCTCAAGAAGTCAAATCCCCAGATCTGTTTATATGACAGCTATATCAGGTTATGGACCGATTTGATCCATACTTCGCACAGTTCTTGGATATAATAACAAAACACGTCCTGCAAAATTTTATTTCAATCGGATAAGAATTGCGCACTCTAGAGGCTCAAGAAGTCAAGACCCAAGATCGGTTTATATGGCAGCTATATCAAAACATGGACCGATATGGCCCATTTACAATACCAACCGACCTACATAAGAAGTGTTTGTGCAAAATTTCAAACGGCTAGCTTTACTCCTTCGGAAGTTAGCGTGCTTTCGACAGACAGACGGACGGACATGGCTAGATCGACATACAATTTCACGACGATCAAGAATATATATACTTTATGGGGTCTCAGACGAATATTTCGAGTAGTTACAAACAGAATGACGAAATTAGTATACCCCCCATCTTATGGTGGAGGGTATAAAAACAAGTAAAAGCGTGCTAAGTTCGGCCGGGCTGAATCTTATATACCCTCCACCATGGATCGCATTTGTCGAGTTCTTTTCCCGGCATCTCTTCTTAGGCAAAACGGGATATAAGAAAAGATTTGCTCTGCTATTAGAGCGATATCAAGATATGGTCCGGTTTGGACCACAATTAAATTATATGTTGTAGACCTGTGAAAAATGCCAGCCAATTCGAATATGAATTGCGCTCTTTGTGAGCTCAAAAAGTAAAATAGGAGCTATATGGGGCTATGGACCGATTCAGACCATAATAAACACGTATGTTGATGGTCATGAAAGAATCCGTCGTACAAAATTTCAGGCAAATCGGATAATAATTGCGACCTCTAGAGGCTCAAGAAGTCAAGATCCCAGTTCGGTTTATATGGCAGCTATATCAGGTTATGAACCGATTTAAAGCTTATTTGACATAGTTGTTGAAAGTAAAAATAAAATACGTCATGCAAAATTTCAGCCAAATCAGATAGGAATTGCGCCCTCTAGAAGCTCAAGAAGGCAAGTCCCCAGATCTGTTTATATGACAGCTATATCAGGTTATGAACCGATTTGAACCATATTTGGCACAGTTGTTGGATATCATAACAAAAAATTACGTGCAAAATTCATTCAAATCGGATAGGAATTGCGCACTCTAGAGGCTCAAGAAGTCAAGACCCAAGATCGGTTTATATGACAGCTATATAAGGTTATAGACCGATTTGAACCATACTTGGCACAGTTGTTGGATATCGTAACAAAAAACGTCGTGCAAAATTTCATTCCAATCGGATAAGAATTGCGCACTCTAGAGGCTCAAGAAGTCAAGACCCAAGATCGGTTTATATGGCAGCTATCCCAGGTTATAAACCGATTTGAACCATACTTGCCACAGTTATTGGATATCATAACAAAACACGTCGTGCAAAATTTCATCCCAATCGGGTAAGAAATGCGCACTCTAGAGGCTCAAGAAGTCAAGACCCAAGATCGGTTTATATGGCAGCTAACTCAAAACATGGACTGATATGGCCCATTTACAATACCAACCGACCTACATAAGAAGTGTTTGTGCAAAATTTCAAGCGGCTAGCTTTACTCCTTAGCGTGCTTTTGACAGACAGACGGACGGACGGACATAGCTAGATCGACATAAAATTTCACGACGATCAAGAATATATATACTTTATGGGGTTTCACACGAATAGTTCGAGTAGTTACAATCAGAGTGACGAAATTACTATACCCCCCATCTTATGGTGGAGGGTATAAAAACGCCAGATCTCGGTGATGGTTAGGGCGACTTAAGCGAAATTTTACAGTAAACTAAAACAAAAACAAGTAAAAGCGTGCTAAGTTCGGCCGGGCCGAATCTTATATACCCTCCACCATGGATCGCATTTGTCGAGTTCTCTTCCCGGCATCTCTTCTTAGGCAAAACAGGATATAAGAAAAGATTTGCTCTGCTATTAGAGCGATATCAAGATATGGTCCTGTTTGGACCACAATTAAATTATATGTTGGAGACCTGTGTAAAATGTCAGCCAATTCGAATAAGAATTGCGCTCTTTGTGAGCTCAAAAAGTAAAATAGAGAGATCGATTTATATGGGAGCTGTATCGGGCTTTGGTCCGATTCTGATCATAATAAACACGTATGTTGATGGTCATGAGAGAATCCGTCGTACAAAATTTCAGGCAAATCGGATAATAATTGCGACCTCTAGAGGCTCAAGAAGTCAAGATCCCAGATCGGTTTATATGGCAGCTATATCAGGTTATGAACCGACTTGTACTTTATTTGCCATAGTTGTTGAAAGTAACAATAAAAAACGTCTTGCGAAATTTCAGCCAAATCGAATAGGAATTACGCCCTCTAGAAGCTCAAGAAGTCAAGTCCCCAGATCTGTTTATATGACAGCTATATCAGGTTATGAACCGATTTGAACCATATTTGGCACAGTTGTTGGATATCATAACAAAATACTACGTGCCAAAATTCATTCAAATTGGATAAGAATTGCGCACTCTAGAGGCTCAAGAAGTCAAGACCCAAGATCGGTTTATATGGCAGCTATATCAGGTTATGGACCGATTTAAACTATACTTGGCACAGTTGTTGAATATCATAGCAAAACGCTTCGTGCAAAATTTCATTCCAATCGGATAAGAATTGCGCACTCTAGAGGCTCAAGAAGTCAAGACCCAAGATCGGTTTATATGGCAGCTATATCAAAACATGGACCGATATGGCCCATTTACAATACCAACCGACCTACACTAATAAGAAGTATTTGTGCAAAATTTCAAGCGGCTAGCTTTACTCCTTCGGAAGTTAGCGTGCTTTCGACAGACAGACGGACGGACGGACGGACGGACGGACGGACGGACGGACAGACGGACAGACGGACGGACATGGCTAGATCGACATAAAATTTCACGACGATCAAGAATATATATACTTTATGGGGTCTCAGACGAATATTTCGAGTAGTTACAAACAGAATGACGAAATTAGTATACCCCCCATCTTATGGTGGAGGGTATAATATGGTATCAAAATCTGAGGTGGGGTAGGTAGGAAGACCGCCCACCCCCAAAACCTGCCAAACGAATTTGTAGACCAATCACTATAATATGGAAATCAAATTAAAGGTATTTGAGAGTAGAAAAATAATCAGATGTCCAATTGTTGCACCCCAAAAAAACCCCTCAAAGCGGACATATTTACCTACCATGGCAATATGGATCTCAAATGAAAGGTATTTGGGAGTAGAGCACGAAATTGATTTGCACTTTTGGGACGAAGTCTCACACCCCAAGAAGGGCTTTACCTAACCATTTCAATGAGGGGTTTAAATAAGAGGTAATTGAGTGTACAACAAGTAAAAAGGCGTTAAGTTCGTCCGGGCCGAACTTTGGATACCCACCACCTCGGGTATATATAAACCATCTTTCGTCAAATCCGGGGAAAAATGTATACCTTATAACCACTAGCAGCTATATAAAAATATGTTCCGATTTGGACCAAATACTAATAAGTACAAGTCATTGTTCAATTGTGCAAAAAACAAAATTTTGCTCTTTTTAACAGCTGTATCTAAAAATTAACCGCTCTGAACCATAAACGACACGGAAGTTATATCGAACGTTTTATCACAACTCACTGTCCCAAATGTCGGCGACATCGGATAATAAATGCGCCTTTTGTGGGCTCAAAACCTTAAATCGAGAGATTGGTCTATATGGCAGCTATATACAAATCTGAACCGATCTGAGCCAAA
Organism: Stomoxys calcitrans; assembly: GCF_963082655.1. Taxonomy (NCBI): domain Eukaryota; kingdom Metazoa; phylum Arthropoda; class Insecta; order Diptera; family Muscidae; genus Stomoxys; species Stomoxys calcitrans. Next base: position 59,639,571 of record NC_081552.1, read on the forward strand.
TTGACAAAGGATGTCGAAGGGCCTAAGATATCTCACTGTCCCAAATTTCAGCAAAATCGGATAATAAATGTGGCTTTTATGGGTCTAAGACCCTAAATCGGAGGATCGGTCTATATGGCAGCTATATCCAAAACTGGACCGATCTGGGCCAAATTGGAGAAGGATGTCGAAGGGCATAAGACAACTCACTGTCCCAAATTTTAGAAAAATCGGATAATAAATGTGGCTTTTATGGGTCTAAGACCCTAAATCGGAGGATCGGTCTATATGGCAGCTATATCCAAAACTGGACCGATCTGAGCCAAATTGGCGAAGAATATCGAAGGGCGTAAGACAACTCACTGTCCCAAATTTCAGCAAAATCGGATAATAAATGTGGCTTTTATGGGTCTAAGACCCTAAATCGGAGGATCGGCCTATATGGCAGCTATATCCAAAACTGGACCGATCTGAGCCAAATTGGCGAAGGATGTCGAAGGGCCTAAGACAACTCACTGTCCCAAATTTCAGCAAAATCGGATAATAAATGTGGCATTTATGGGTCTAAGACCCTAAATCGGAGGATCGGACTATATGGCAGCTATATCCAAAACTGGACCGATCTGACCCAAATTGACGAAGGATGTCGAAGGGCCTAAGACAACTCACTGTCCGAAATTTCAGCAAAATCGGATAATAAATATATATTTTATGGGTCTAAGACCCTAAATCGGAAGATCGGTCTATATGGCACCTATATTCAAAACTGGACCGATCTGGGCCAAATTGACGAAGGATGTCGAAGCACCTATCACAACTCACTGTCTCTAATTTCAGCATAATCGGATAATAAATGCGGCTTTTATGGGCCTAAGACCCTAAATCGGCGGATCGGTCTATATGGGGGCTATATCAAGATATGGTCCGATATAGCCCATCTTCGAACTTAACCTGCTTATGGACAAAAAAAGAATCTGTGCAAAATTTCAGCTGAATATCTCCATTTTTAAAGACTGTAGCGTGATTTCAACAGACAGACAGACGGACATGTCTAGATCGTCTTAGATTTTTACGCTGATCAAGAATATATATACTTTATAGGGTCGGAAATGGATATTTCGATGTGTTGCAAACGGAATGACAAAATGAATATACCCCCATCCTTCGGTGGTGGGTATAAAAATCCACATAATTATTGGAATACTTCTTTAACTGAAATTAGACAGAAATTTCCAAATTTTGAGTACTTCTCTCCAATATAGCATTGTCGGGTGCAGCAGAGCGGGCCGGGCTCAGCTAGTTTATATATATACTAGCCGAACCTGGAGCGCTTCCCCACCATATATATTTTTTTTTTTGGATGGGGAGCCTGCCCTGGATGCGGATATCGAATTCGTGCCATTGTAGCCTGTGACGCTGAACGCGTTCGAATCCTGGCGAGAACATCCGACAGAGCGGTGGTTGGCGACATTTGCGAGATACAATGCCATATATGGTTATTTTAAAATTTTCTTCAAAGAAGTGTCGCACTGCGGGACGCCGTTCGGACTCGTATAAAAAAAAAAAAAGTTTAAACTTGGATCGGAAAGCACTCACTGATGGGTGAGAAGTTTGCCCATGCTCGGTTCCTGGTGTTTTTAAGAATTTGGGTAATGAGAAGTGCTTTTTAGGGGAGGGATGATACTCAGACATTTCGACTCAAATATGGATAACAAATTCATGCTGCACTTAAAAATCTCTTTAATTTGAGCCCCATATTACCATGGGTTGTATATGTGAACCGTTTGAAGGTTGTTTTGAGGCTGGGCGGCCAACGGAAATAAAGTTCAGTTTAAGGGGTACCTTATGGCGTACCCCAAAACACTTGGTTCCATTGGATATCAAATTCGTTTTCTACTCTCAAATACCTTTCCTTTGAGTCCCATATTGTCATAATGGGTCAAATATCATATATGGCGTATCTTTAGGAGGAAAAGCGCAACCTAGACTTGAAATCGAATTTTAATATCATATTCGTAATCTGCTCCCAAATACCTTTTATTTGAGTTCAATATAGCCATGGTCGGCTAATATACCTATTTGGGGTTTTTGGGCGTGGGCGACCTCCCATTACTTAACCAAATGTTTTATGCCATATTTGTAATATACTGCCTAATACTCTTCATTGGCATGAACTTCGAATATATCTGTTTAGAGGAGTTTTGGGGATGGTGGGCCCGCTGGCTACTTTTACCCAAATTTTAATACCATATTCGTTTTCCGGTCTCCAATACCTTTCATTTAATACCCATCGGACCATTTTCGGATATGGGTGGCGTTTTCGGGGAAAAAATAATATAGCCTATATTTCCTTCCAGAAAAACGTACCAAATCTATGAATACCTTTCATGTGAGCCCCATATTGAAATGAACGTCCAATATGTCTGTTTGGGGGAGTTTTGGCGTAGGCGCGGCCCGTTGGGTACTTAGACTCAATTTTTAATACCATATTCGTATTCTACTCTCCAATACCCTTCATTTGATGCTTATATTGTTGCGATCGGTCGACCTTTAATTTTTGATTTGTGTTATTGGGATAAGGGGGAGGGTCCGTCCCCCTTCCGATACCGAAAGATTATATTACCTATGTTTGCTTCCAGAACAACCTACACAGCATGCGAAAATTTCCAGAAAATCGGTTCTGCCGTTTTTCAGTCTACACGGAACAAACAAACCGATTCCCATACATCCGTGATTGGCTAATGTGTCAATTTTGGGCGTTTTTGTGGGGGAAGGGTGACCCCCTATACATCGGCATGAATTTGAATGCCAGATTCGTTATATACTCCCGCATACATTTGATACCCATATTGTCCTTATCGGTCCACTTGTGATTTTGGGTGATATTTTTATACCTTCCACCATAAGATAGGGGGTATACTAATTTCGTCATTCTGATTGTAACTACTCGAAATATTCGTCTGAGACCCCATAAAGTATATATATTCTTGATCGTCGTGAAATTGTATGTCGATCTAGCCATGTCCGTCCGTCTGTCCGTCCGTCCGTCCGTCCATCCGTCCGTCTGTCTGTCGAAAGCACGCTAACTTCCGAAGGAGTAAAGCTAGCCGCTTGAAATTTTGCACAAATACTTCTTATTAGTGTAGGTCGGTTGGTATTGTAAATGGGCCATATCGGTCTATGTTTTGATATAGCTGCCATATAAACCGATCTTGGGTCTTGACTTCTTGAGCCTCTAGAGTGCGCAATTCTTATCCGATTGGAATGCAATTTTGCACGACGTGTTTTGTTATGATATCCAACAACTGCGTCAAGTATGGTTCAAATCGGTTCATAACCTGATATAGCTGCCATATAAACCGGTCTTGGGTCTTGATTTCTTGAGCCTCTAGAGTGCGCAATTCTTATCCGATTGGAATAAAATTTTGCACGACGTGTTTTGTTATTGTATCCAACAACTGTGACAAATATGGTTCAAATCGGTTCATAACCTGATATAGCTGCCATATAAACCGATCTTGGGTTTTGACTTCTTGATCCTTTAGAGGGCGCACTTCGTATCCAATTTGAATGAATTTTGGCACGTAGTATTTTGTTATGATATCCAACAACTGTGCCAAATATGGTCCAATTCGGTTCATAACCTGATATAGCTGTTATATAAACAGATGTGGGGACTTGACTTCTTGAGCTTCTAAAGGGCGCAATTCCTATCCGATTTGGCTGAAATTTCGCAAGACGTTTTTTATTGTTTCTTTCAACAACTATGTCAAATAAAGTACAATTCGGTTCATAACCTGATATAGCTGCCATATAAACCGATCTGGGATCTTGACTTCTTGAGCATCTAGAGGTCGCAATTATTATCCGATTTGCCTGAAATTTTGTACGACGGATTCTCTCATGACCATTAACATGTGTGTTTATTATGGTCTGAATTGGTCTATAGGCCGATACAGCTCCCATATAAATCGATCTCTCTATTTTACTTCTTGAGCCCACAAACGGCGCAATTCTTATTCGAATTGGCTGACATTTTACACAGGCCTCCAATATATAATTTAATAGTGGTCCAAACCGGACCATATCTTGATATCGCTCTAATAGCAGAGCAAGTCTTTTCTTATATCCCGTTTTGCCTAAGAAGAGATACCGGGAAAAAAAACTCGAGAAATGCGATCCATGGTGGGTTACGAGAGGGTCCGCCACCCTAAAACCTACCAAACATATATTTAGACCAATCACGACAACATGGGACTCAAATGAAAGGTATTAAGGATAAGAAAACGTATCTGATATCCATTTGTCGAACCAAGTGCTAGGGGGACCACCCCAAACCCCAAAACACCCCTAAATCGGACATATTTACCAACCATGGCAATATGGGACTCAAATGAAAGGTATTTGCGAGTAGACTACGAATCTGATATCCAAATGTGGGACCACGTTTCTGGGGGTCCACCCCTTCCCAAAATACCCCCAAAACAGGACTTTTTTACTGACCATGGGAATATGGGGCTTAAATGAAAGATATTTGAGTGTAGAATTAGAATCTGATATCCAAATATGAGACCAAGTGTTTGGGGGCCCGCCTCTCCCCAAAAACATCCCTCAAAGGGGACACATTTACGAGCCACATGGGGCTCAAATGAAAAGTCTTTGGGAGTAAAGCACGAATCTGATATCAATATTTGGGAACAGTGTCTATGGGGCCACCCCACCCCCACAACAAATAGTAAGTATTTGCTGACTTTTGCAATATGAGGCTCAAATAAGAGGGTTTTTAAAGAGGAACACGAATCCGATATATATTTTCAAGGCCAACTCACTGAGTGGCCGCCCATCCCCCAAAACACTTCCAAACCGGTCACGTTTGCCGACTATGGAAATATGGGGCTCAAATTAAAGGTATTTGGGAGAAGACCACGTATCTGATATCAATATTAGGGACCAACTGTCTAGGGGACGTACCACCACCATAACAACCCCCAAATAGGACGTATTTGGGTCGTAAAGAGAGTGGAACTAAATATTTATAGTTTTTAGGGCCATTAACACAAACCGGACATATTTGCTGACTTGCAATAAGGAGTTTAAATGGGATTTGAAAACGAATTTGATATCCAATTTTGAGGCCAATGGCAATATGGGGTTCAAATAAATGATATATAGATATATGAGAATAGAGCACGTTGCTGATATATATTACGGGCTTAGTGTTTGGTCGACCACCCCAATCCCCAAAACAACCCTAAATCGGCCATATATACTGACCGATGTCAATTTGGAGCTTAAATGAAAGGTATTGAGGGGTAGAGCAAGAATTGATACCCACTTTCGGGACCAATTTTCTGGGGGTCAACCCCTTTCCCAAGATACCCCACAATCGGCAATTTTTTAGTGACCATCGCAAAATGGGGCTCAAATATAGGTATTTGGGAGTAGAATACGAATTTGATATCTAAGGGATCACTTCCCCAAAACACCCCGCAAAGGGTAAACATTTTTCGACCATGCCAATATGTGTTATTTAAGATTAGACAACGAATTTAATAACCTATTTTGGGCCATGTGTTTGGGGGACGCCTCAGCCTGTAAACTCCTCTTCAGCCAATGGCAATATGGGGTTTAAATAAATGGTATTTGAGACAAGAGCACGATGCTGATTTTTTTCTGGGCCAAGTATCTGGGGGACCACCTCTCCCCCGAAAACACCACTAAATCAGACATCACCTTACATCCAAACTTAAATTCGTAGGCCAATAAAGGATTCACATAAAGGCACTTATATTATCACGACAATATGGGACTCAAATGAAAGGTATTTGCGAGTAGACTATGAATCTGATATCCAAATGTGGGACCACGTTTCTGGGGGTCTACCCCTTTCCCAAAATACCCCACACACTGCAATTTTTTAGTGACCATCGCATGATGGGGCTCAAATAAAGGTATTTGGGAGTAGAATACGAATTTGATATCCAAATTTAGGACCGTGTATTTAGGGAATCACCCTTTCCCCAAAACGCGCCGCGAAGGGTAAACAATTTTGGACCATGCCAATATGTGGTATTTAAGATTAGAAAACGAATTTGATAACCTATTTTGGGCCATGTGTTTGGGGAACGCCCCATCCTATAAACTCCTGCTAAGCCAATGGCAATAAAGGGTTTAAACAAATTGTTTTTGAAAATAGAGCACGATACTGATACTTTTTCAGGGCCAAGTGCCTGGGGGACCACCTCACCTCCGAAAACACCCCTAAATCAGATATCATGAGAGTGCAGTGCAATGCAATGCAATTTCCCCAAGAACATTCCACTAAAGAACAGGGGCAAACTTCTCACATATGAATGAGTGCAGTTCAATTCAAGTTTAAGCTCAATGATAACGGGCCTCCTTATTATTGCCGAGTCCGAACGGCGTGTCGCAGTGCGAAACCTCTTTGGAGAGAAGTTTAACATGGCATAGTACCTCACAAATGTAACCAGCATGAGGAGGGGAAAACCACCGCTGAAAATTTTTTCTGATGGTCTCGCCAGGATTCGAACCCATGCGTTCAGCGTCATAGGCGGACATGCAAACCTCTGCGCTACGATGGTCTATCATGAGAGTAGCGGGTTGAAATAAAGTATTTTAAGAATGGAGTACACCATCCAAACCTAAAGTCGTAGACCAATAAAGATTATATGGGATGCGCCTGTATATATATATATATATATATATATATATATATATATATATATATATATATATATATATATATATATATATATATATATATATATATATATATATATAGGGGGGGGGGACCATTGACCTAATTTTCAGAAACGCAAGATCTCGGAGATGGGTGGTGCGATTAAAGGGAAAATTTTGTGCTCTCATATAGTACCCTACAAATAAAAATTTTGTATCCAAATTTCGGATGGGGCTGCCCCACCCAAAAACCTGGCCAATCACGACAATATGGGACTCAAATGAAAGGTATTTTGGATAAGAAAACGTATCTGATATCCAATTGTCGGACCAACTGTTAGCGGGTCCAACCCAAGCCCCAAAACACCTCTAAATCGGACATGTTTACCGACCATGGTAATATGGGACTCAAATGAAAGTTTTTTGCGAGTAGAATACGAATTTGATATTCAAATGTGTTACCACGTTTCTGGGGGTCCCCCCTTCCCCAAAACACCCCCCAACTGGACTTATTTATTGACCATGGGAATATGGGGCTTAAATAAAAGGTATTTGAATGTTGAATACGAATCTGATATCCACATATGGGACCAATTGCTTGGGGGGCCGCCTCTCACCAAAAACAAATTTACAACCATAGCAATATGGGGCTCAAATGAAAGGTCTTTGGGAGTAAAGCACGACTTTGACATCAATATTCGGGAAAAGTGTCTATGAGGCCACGCCACCCCCACAACACCACCCAAACAGTATTTTCTGACTATTGCAATATGAGTCTCAAATAAGAGGGGTTTTAGAGTGGAACACGAATCCGATATATATTTTCAAGGCCAACTCACTGAGTGGTCGCCCATCCCCCAAAACACCCCCCAAGCCGGTCATTTTTTACGGGGCTCATATTAAAGGTATGTGGGAGTAGACCACTTATCTGATATCAGCATTGGGGGCCAACTGTTTAGCGGACGTCCCACCACCATAACAACCCCCATATAGGACGTATTTGCTCACCAAGACAATTTGGGTCCTAAAGAGAGTGGAGCTAAATATTCATAGTTTTTAGGGCCAGTACCTCAAACCGGACATATTTGCAGACTTTTGAAATATGCAATATGGGGCTCAAATAATGTATTTGGGAGTAGAATACGAATTTTATATCCAAATGTAGGACCATTTATTTGGGCCATCACCTCTTTCCCAAAACACCCCCAAAGGAAAAAATGTTTTGATCATGCCAATCTGTGATTCACATGAAAGGTATTTGAGATAAGAAAACGAATTTGATGACTTATTTTGGGGCCATGTGTTTGGGGGACGCCTCATCCTGTAAACTCCTCTTAAGCCAATGGCAATATGGGGTTTAAATAAATGGTATTTGAGAGAACAGCACGATGCTGATATTTTTTCAGAGCCAAGTATCTGGGGGACCACCTCTCCCCCGAAAACACCACTAAATCAGAAATCATGAGAATATCGGGCTGAAATAAAGTATTTTAAGAATGGAGTACACCTTACATCCAAACTTAAATTCGTAGAGCAAAAAAGATCATATGGGATTCAGATAAAGGCAGTTATATTGTTAAACTGTTAGTCAAATTCGCATAGTATTTAACTAAAAGATATGTAATTGACGAAAATAAATATTCCAAGAAAACTTTTGTTCCATATAAAGTAAAAGAAGGCGCAGCGGAGCTGGCCCGGGTCAGCTAGCATCCCATATAGAGCGATCTAGTGGTTGAGGATCTTTCTCCTCTAACTGACCAATTTATTTCCCGATTGAGGGCATGAATTTTTCTTTAAAACTATCCCTCCGTTGTCGAAATCACGATTGAGGTCGAACGCTTAAAGCTAGACGCTTGAAATTTTGTGCATATACTTAATATCGATGTTGGTCGTTGGGATTGCAAATGCGCCATATCGGTTCAGATTTAAATGTAGCTCCCATATAAACCGATCTCCCGATTTGGCTGTAATTTTCCGAGTAGTGACCTGTTATGGCTTCCACTGTGCCAAGCATGGTCCAAATCAGTCTAAAACCTGATATCGATATATATATAAATGAATTTATGTTTGTAAAGGGTGATTTTTTTGAGGTTAGGATTTTCATGCATTAGTATTTGACAGATCACGTGGGATTTCAGACATGGTGTCAAAGAGAAAGATGCTCAGTATGCTTTGACATTTCATCATGAATAGACTTACTAACGAGCAACGCTTGCAAATCATTGAATTTTATTACCAAAATCAGTGTTCGGTTCGAAATGTGTTCATTCACCGTAACGTTGCGTCCAACAGCATCTTTGAAAAAATACGGCCCAATGATTCCACCAGCGTACAAACCACACCAAACAGTGCATTTTTCGGGATGCATGGGCAGTTCTTGAACGGCTTCTGGTTGCTCTTCACTCCAAATGCGGCAATTTTGCTTATTTACGTAGCCATTCAACCAGAAATGAGCCTCATCGCTGAACAAAATTTGTGGATAAAAAAGCGGATTTTCTGCCAACTTTTCTAGGGCCCATTCACTGAAAATGATTTGCAAGCGTTGCTCGTTAGTAAGTCTATTCATGATGAAATGTCAAAGCATACTGAGCATCTTTCTCTTTGACACCATGTCTGAAATCCCACGTGATCTGTCAAATACTAATGCATGAAAATCCTAACCTCAAAAAAATCACCCTTTATGTTTGTTTGTTTGTATGTTTGTTTGTTTTTTTTTTTTGTATGTTTATTTGTCTTTTTGTTTGTTTGTGGGTTTGTAAATTTGTTTGTTCCGTATAGACTCAAAAACGGCTATACCGATTTCTTTGAAAATTTCACAGCTTTTGGGGAGTGGTCCGGAAGGAGCAATAGGCTATATAATTTTTTGATATCGCATTGGGGGCGGACCCTCCCCCTTACCCTAAAGGTACCAGCCAAAAATAAAAGTAGACCCATTGGGACAATATAAGACTTAAATGATAGGTTTTCAAGAGTAAAGTACAAATTCCATATTTAAAATTGTGTCCAAGAAATTGGGGGGCCGCCCCGACCCCAAAACCCCCCAAAATAGGTTCATTGGACGATAATGACAAAATGGTATTCGGGAGTAGATTACGAATATGGTCCGGAAGGTGCAATAGGCTATGTAATTTGTCGAAGTTGGAAAAGGGCGAATCCTCCCCCATTACCACAAAACGCCACTCAATATCAAAGGTTGACCGATAGGGACAATATGTGTATCAAATTAAAGATATTCGAGAGTAGAAAGCGAATGTGTTGTAAAAACTTGGGTTCAAGCATTCAAGGGGTAGCCCAAGCCCGAAAACTGCTCCAAATAGACATATTGGACGTATATATCATGTAGGACTCAAATGTATGGTATTCGGGTGTAGACTACGAATATGACATAAAAAACTAGGTCCAAGTAATTGATAGTCGCCCCATCCCCGATAAGCTCCCCAAATGCGAAAACTACTCAATCATAGCTTGATGAAACTCAAATGATAGGCATTTGAGAGCAGATTGCGAATATGACATAAAACTTTGTGTCCAAGAACCTAGGTGGTGTTTTACCTCCTAAAATCGCCTCCAATAGGTTATTTGACTTATCAAACAAGTAAAAGCGTGCTAAGTTCGGCCGGGCCGAATCTAATATACCCTCCACCATGGATCGCATTTGTCGAGTTCTTTTCCCGGCATCTCTTCTTAGGCAAAAAAGGATATAAGAAAAGAGTTGCTCTGCTATTAAAACGATATCAAGATATGGTCCGGTTCGGATCACAATTATATTATATGTTGGAGACCTGTGTAAAATTTCAGCCAATTCGTATAAGAATTGCGCCCATTGGGGCTCACGAAGTAAAATAGAGAGAACGATTTATATGGGATCTGTATCGGGCTATAGACCGATTCAGACCATAATAAACACGTTTGTTGATGGTCATGAGAGGATCCGTCGTACAAAATTTCAGGCATATCGGATAATAATTGCGACCTCTACGGGTCAAGAAGTCAAGATCCCAGATCGGTTTATATGGCAGCTATATCAGGTTAGGAACCGATTTGAACCTTATTTGACACAGTTGTTGAAAGTCAAAACAAAATACATCATGCTAAATTTCAGCCAAATCGGATAGGAATTGCGCCCTCTAGAAGCTCAAGAAGTCAAGATCCCAAATCGGTTTATATGGCAGCTATATCAGGTTAGGAACCGATTTGAACCTTATTTGACACAGTTGTTGAAAGTCAAAATAAAATACGTCATGCAAAATTTCAGCCAAATCGGATAGGAATTGCGCGCTCTAGAAGCTCAAGAAGTCAATTCCCCAGATCTGTTTATATGACAGCTATATCAGGTTATCGACCGATTTCAACCATACTTGGCACAGTTGTTGACTATCATAACGAAATACCTCGTGCAAAAATTCATTCAAATCGGATAAGAATTGTGCCCTCTAGAGGCTCAAGAAGTCAAGACCCAAGATCGGTTTATATGGCAGCTATATCAGGTTATGAGCCGATTTAAACCATGCTTGGCATAGTTGTTGGGTATCATAACCAAACACGTCGTGCGAAATTCCATTCCATTCGGATAAGAATTGCGCCCTCTAGAAGCTCAAGAAGTCAAGACCCAAGATCAATTTATATGGCAGCTATATCAGGTTATGGACCGATTTGAACCATACTTGGCACAGTTGTTGGATATAATAACAAAACACGTCGTGCAAAATTTCATTTCAATCGGATAAGAATTGCGCACTCTAGAGGCGCAAGAAGTCAAGACCCAAGATCGGTTTATATTGCAGCTATATCCGGTTATGGACCGATTTAAACCATACTTGGCACAGTTGTTGGACATCATAACAAAACACGTCATGCGAAATTCCATTCCATTCGGATAAGAATTGCGCCCTCTAGAGGCTCAAGAATCAAGACCCAAGATCAATTTATATGGCAGCTATATCAGGTTATGGACCGATTTGAACCATACCTGGCACAGTTGTTGGATATAATAACAAAACACGTCGTGCAAAATTTCATTTCAATGGGATAAGAATTGCGCACTCTAGAGGCTCAAGAAGTCAAGACCCAAGATCGGTTTATATGGCAGCTATATCGAAACATGAACCGATATGGCCCATTTACAATACAAACCGACCTACACTAATAAGAAGTATTTGTGCAAAATTTCAAGCGGCTAGCTTTACTCCTTCGGAAGTAAGCGTGCTTTCGACAGACAGACGGACGGACGGACATGGCTAGATCGACATAAAATGTCACGACGATCAAGAATATATATACTTTATGGGGTCTCAGACGAATATTTCGAGTAGTTACAAACAGAATGACGAAATTAGTATACCCCCCATCTTATGGTGGAGGGTATAAAAAATGGGGAATCAAGTGATAGATTATTTTGAGTTGAGTTCGACCTATAGAGGCTCAAAAATCAAGATCCCAGATCGGTTTATATGGCAGCTACATCAGGTTATGAACCGATTTGAACCTTATTTGACACAATTGTTGGATATCATATCGTGCAAAATTTCATTTCAATCAGATAAGAATTGCGCACTCAAAAGGCTCAAGAAATCAAGACCGAAGATTGGTTTATATAGCAGCTTTATCAGGTTATAAACCGATTTTATCCATGCTTGGCGCTGTAATTGGATATCATAACAAAATACGTCGTGCAAAATTTCATTCAAATCGGATAAGAATTGCGCACTCTAGAGGCTCAAGAAGTCACGACCCAATATCGGTTTATATGGCAGCTATATCAGGTTATGGACCGATTTAAACCATACTTGGCACAGTTGTTTGATATCATAGAAAAAAACTTCGTGCTAAATTTCATTCCAATCGGAGAATTGCGCACTCTAGAGGCTCAAGAAGTCAAGACCCAAGATCGGTTTATATGGCAGCTATATCAAATCATAGACCGATTTAAACAATACTTATCGCAGTTTTTAAAAGTGATACCAAAACACCACATGCAAAATTTCAGTCAAATCGGATGAGAATTGCGGCCTCTAGAGACTCAAGAATTCAAGACCCAAGATCGGTTTATATGGCAGCTATATCAAAACATGGACCGATATGGCCCATTTACTATACCAACCGACCTACACTAATAAGAAGTATTTGTGCAAAATTTCAAGCGGCTAGCTTTACTTCTTCGAAAGTTAGCGTGCTTTCGACAGACAGACGGACGGACGTACGGACATACCGACGGACATGGCTACATCGAATTAAAATGTCGCGACGATCAAGAATATATAACCTTTTTGGGGTCTCGGACTAATAAGTCGAGTAGTTACAAACAGAATAACAAAATTAGTTTTCCACCATCCTATGGTGGAGGGTATAATTAAAGGTATAAGGTTGTGTACTGCTCATATATATAGCGGACCACCTCAGCCCAAAAAGTCGATCAATTATAATGACCTAACGGGACAATGTGTGATTTAATTAATGTGTGGGCCGCCATAGCCCCGAAATTATAAGATTCAGCGTGGAAGCAAGAGCTGCAAACCTTAACGATAAGGTTGCAACCATTTTTAGTTCACCGATAGACGAGACCAAACGACGTGTTGGTCTCAGCCGGGCCGAATCTTTTGTACCCTCCAAAAAATTTGCTCTACTATTAGAGCGATATAAAGATATGGTCCGGTTTGGACCACAATTATATTATACTAGCTAACCCGGGCCCGCTCCGCTGCGCCTTCTTTTACCTTTTATGGAAAAAAAGTTTCCTTGGAATATTTATTTTCGACAATTAAAGAGTTTTTAGTGAAATATCATGCTACGATAATAGTATATCGCTTGACTAATTGTTTAACAATATAAGTGCCTTTGTCCGAATCCCATATGATCTTTATTGCTCTACGAATTCAAGTTTGGATGTAAGGTGTACTCCATTCTAAAAATATCTTATATCAGCGCGCTACTCTCATGATATCTCATTTGGGGGTGTTTTTGGGGATGAGGTGGTCCCCCACGCACTTGGTCCTGAAAAAATATCAGTATCGTGCTCTTCTTTCAAATACCATTTATTTAAACCCCATATTGCCATCGGATTTTTTATCCTTTGGGGGGTTTTTTGGGGTGATGCCCTAAATGGTGTTTTGGGGATTGGAAAATCCCCAAGCCCGAAAAATATATCAGCAACGTGCTCTGTTCTCATATATCTACAATATATATCATTTATATGAACCCCATATTGCCATTGGCCTCAAAATTTATTATACCCTCCACCATAAGATGGGGGGTATACTAATTTCGTCATTCTGATTGTAACTACTCGAAATATTCGTCTGAGACCCCATAAAGTATATATATTCTTGATCGTCGTGAAATTTTATGTCGATCTAGCCATGTCCGTCCGTCTGTCCGTCCGTCCGTCCGTCTGTCCGTCTGTCCGTCCGTCTGTCTGTCGAAAGCACGCTAACTTCCGAAGGAGTAAAGCTAGCCGCTTGAAATTTTGCACAAATACTTCTTACTAGTGTAGGTCGGTTGGTATTGTAACTGGGCCATATCGGTCCATGTTTTGATATAGCTGCCATATAAACCGATCTTGGGTCTTGACTTCTTGAGCCTCTAGAGTGCGCATTTCTTATCCGATTTTGCACGACGTGTTCTGTTATGATATCCAACAACTGTGCCAAGTATGGTTCAAATCGGTTCATAACCTGATATAGCTGCCATATAAACCGATCTGGGGTCTTGACTTCATGAGTCTCTAGAAGGCGCAATTCTTATCCGATTGGAATGAAATTTTGCACGACGTGTTTCGTTAATATATCCAACAACTGTGGCAAGTATAGTTCAAATCGGTTCATAACCTGATATAGCTGCCATATAAACCGATCTGGGGTCTTGATTTCTTGACCCTCTAGAGTGCGCAATTCTTATCCGATTTGAATGACATTTTGTACGTAGTATTTTGTTATGATATCATGATATCCAACAACTGTGCCAAATATGGTTCAAATCGATCCATAACCTGATATAGCTGTCATATAAACAGATCTGGGGACTTGACTTTTTGATCTTCTAGAGGGCGCAATTCCTATCCGATTTGGCTGAAATTTTGCAAGACGTATTTTATTCTTACTTCCAATAACTGTGTCAAATAAGGTTCAAATCGGTTCATAACCTGATATAGCTGCCATATAAAACCGATCTGGGATCTTGACTTTTTGAGCCTCTAGAGGTCGCAATTATTATCCGATTTGCCTGAAATTTTGTACGACGGATTTCTCATGACCATCAACATACGTGTTTATTATGGTCTGAATCGGTCTATAGCCTGATACAGCTCCCATTTAAATCGATGTCTCTATTTTACTTCTATAATATTATAATTTAATTGTGGTCTTAACGGGACCATATCTTGATATCGCTCTAATAGCATAGCAAATCTTCTCTTATATCATTTTTTTGCCTAAGAAGAGATTCCGGAAAAAGAACTCGACAAATGCGATCCATGGAGGAGGGTATATAAGATTCGGCCAGGCCGAACTAAGCACGCTTTTACTTGTTTTAAACCAAATCAAATTGCCGTATTAAACGGTTTTCTGTAGTAAAGAACTATTTTGTTAGTCTATATATTTGATGCGGAGGCGATAGTTCTTACTGTTAAACCATGTAAAACTTTTGAACAAAAAAGTGAGTTGGCCTTGAATATATATATATAGGATTCGTGTTCCACTTTAAAAACCCTCTTATTTGAGCCTCATATTGGAAAAATCAGCAAATACTTACTATTTGGGTGGTGTTAGGGTGGGGTGGCCCGAAGACTCTTTTCCCAAATATTGATATCAGATTCGTTTTTTACTCCCAAAGACCTTTTATTTGAGCCCCGTATGCCTATGGTCGTAAATTTGTTCCCTTTGGGGGATGTTTTTGGTGAGAGGTGGCCCCCCAAACACTTGGTCCCATATTTGGATATCAGATTCTAATTTTAAACTCAAATACCTTGTCTCCAATACCATTTATTTAAACCCCATATTGCCATTGGCTGAAGAGGAGTTTACAGGATCAGGCGTCCCCCAAACAAATTCGTTTTCTAAACTCAAATACCTTTCATTTGGGGTGTTTTGGGAAAGGGGTGCTGCCCTAAATACATGATCCTACATGATGCCCTAAATACATGGTCCTAAATACATGATATCAAATTTGTATTCTACTCCCAAATACCTTTATTTGAGACCCATATTGCGATGGTCAGTAAAAACTTGCTGTTTGTGGGGTATTTTGGGAAAATTGGTCCCGAAAATGAGTATCAATTCTAGCTCAACCCCCCAATGCCTTTCATTTAAGCCCCACATTGCCATGGTCGGTAAATATGCCCGATTTAGAGGTGATTTGGGGAGTGGGGTGGTCCCCCAAATTCTAAGCCCTGAAAATATATCAGCAACGTGCTCTATTCTCATATATCAATATGCCATTTATTTGAACACCATACTGCCATTGCCCTCAAAATTGGATAGCAAATCCGTTTTCTAATCTCATTTAAACTCCTTATTGCAAAAGTCACCAAATATGTCCGGTTTGGGGTATTGGCCCTAAAAACTATGGATATTTAGTTCCACTCTCTTTAAGACCCAAATTGTCTTGGTGAGAAAATACGTCCTATTTGGGGGTTGTTATAGTGGTGGGACGTCCGCTAGACAGTTGGCTCCTAATGTTGATATCAGATACGTGGTCTACTCCCATATACCTTTAATTTGAGCTCCATATTTCCATAGTCGGCAAAGATGACCGGCTTGGGGGGTGTTTTGGGCGATGGGTGGCTTCTCAGTGAGTTGGCCTTGAAAATATATATCGGATTCGTGTTCCACTTTAAAAACTCTCTTATTTGCCCCTCATATTGCAATAGTCAGAAAATACTTACTATTTGGGTGGTGTTGTGGGGGTGGGGTGGCCCCATAGACTCTTTTCCCGAATATTGATATCAAATTCGTGCTTTACCCCCAAAGACCTTTCATTTGAGCCCCATATTGCTATGGTCGTAAATTTGTCCCCTTTGGGGGATGTTTTTGGGGAGAGGCGGCCCCCAAACACTTGGTCCCATATTTGGATATCAGGTTCGTATTCTGCATTCAAATACCTTTTATTTAAGTCCAATATTCCCATGGTCAGTAAATAAGACCTGTTTGGGGGGTGTTTTGGGGAAGGGGTGGGCCCCTAGAAACGTGGTCCCACATTTGGATATCAGATTCATATTCTGTTTTGGGGCTTGGGGTGGTCCCCCTTGCACTTGATCCGACAATTAAATATAAGATACGTTTTCTTATCCTAAATACCTTTCATTTGAGTCCCATATTGTCGTGATTGGTCTAAATATATGTTTGGTGGGTTTTAGGGTGGGGCAGCTCCCCTAGGTACCCCATCCGAAATTTGGATACCAAATTTTAATAGAGTACGCAGAGTACGCAAAATTTCGCTTAAATCGCACCACGCATCTCCGAGATCTGGGGTTTCTGAAAATTAGGGTAAGTTTTCATTTGAAGGAAACCGCTCTACAAAAACGCACACATTTCACCAAAATTTTGTCCACTTGAAACAAGCGCTTACATTTTGCAATTATTTCACTCTTTCTTCGATGCGCTTTCGCATGTGCTGGTTTAAATACATAAAGAAAGCTCATCCTAGTTTGATATTTCTTTATGATTTCACCAATCAATTTCTCACGATTACAAGCGTTACACAATTTTTTCTTCTTTTACAAACCTGCTGAATTTTCATGTGACAGAGTAGTTGTGTATATTATGAATAATTTCACATTGTGAGTATACCTGTTTCTTAAGCTTTTCCGTAGTCAGTATCGTACTACAGTTCTCTTAGCAAAGTTTTTACAAAACTTAAGTAGATTAACAATTAAAATATACTAAATAAACTTAATTTTTTGCAAAGCAAGTATATTTCGCTTTCGTCATTTTAAGATTCTCCAAAAACATGGCCAGTCATCAAGTCTTATGTTTGTTAAGATCCAAATAAAACAACATGTGGGCGCAATATCACAGGGACCATAGTGCTTTTCTCTGAAACTTCACATGTATACGGAAATCTCAGCAAATTAATTTATACACATCGCGTTTGGGTGTGCGTATGTATTGTTGTGTTAATGTGGCTGCATTTCCGCAAATAGGTCATCGATGACTTACGGGACATGAGCCATATGTTTACACTTTAACAGAAATACACATCAATAATCCTGTCAATTCAATAAGGTTGGATGTGAAAATAGCAACGTTAGCATTAAGAACATCACCATGACAGTATACCAAAGGATATGCTTTAATCAAAGTGGTAATGTAAAACCAGTAAGGAAAGGCAAAAGTCGGACGGAGCCGCTATATAATACCCTACACCTACCCTACAATTATAAATCCGGGCAATATATAAATATATATGTATATGGGAGCTATATAACCGTCTTTCAAACAGATGGTTTGAAAATTGTTGTTACTACGGCCATATAAGTGCAGATCAGGCGATACATATATATGGCAGCTGTATCCAAATCTGAACCGATTTTGATGAAATCTAGATATGTTAAGATCAGTAACAAAACAATCCGTGCTAAATTTTGTGCAGATCGGTTACTAATTGTGTTTATTACAGCCTTATAAGTGTAAATCGGGCAATACATATATATTGGAGCTATATCCAAATCTGAACAGATTTTTCTGAAATCTAGCAGATATGTTAAGATCAGTGGCAAAACAATCCGTGCCAAATTTTTTGTAGATCGGTTAAAAATTTTAGCTACTACGCCTATTTAAGTGCAAATCGGGCGATACATATTTGCCATGTCTTTATCTGAACCGATTTTGATGAAATTTTGCAGATATGTTCAGATCGGTAACAGTTAAATTTTGTGCAAATCAGTTGAAAATTTTAGATACTACGGTCAGGTGATACATATATTTGGGAGCTATATCTAAATTTTAACCGATGTTGATGAAAACTTGCAGATATGTTTAAATCAGTAATAAAACAATTCGTGCCACATTTTGTGCAGATCGGTTGAAAATTGTCCTTACTAAGGCTATTTAAGTGCAAATCGGGCGATACATATAAATGGGAGCTATATCTAAATCAGAAACGATTTTTATCAAAATCAATAGCGTTCGTCCTCGGGCCAAAAAAGTGATATGTGCAAAATTTCATGTTGCTTGTGCAATAAATACGACCTGCACTTTGATTAAAAGAATACATGGACTAACAGACAGACATGGCTAAATCGAATCAGAAAGTGATTTTGAGTCGATCGCTATACTTATCAATGGGTCTAGTTTTTCTCCTTCTTAGCGTTGCAAACAAATGCACAAATCTATAATACCCTGTACCACAGTGGTGTTGTAGGGTATAAAAAGGTAAGTAGATGTGAGTGTGTGTGTTGTACGCGATTATAGGTAGATGAACAATAAATGACAACAACATGAATTCCGTAAGCGTATGTCACAGCAATTAACATCATTGATGCAAAAGTGTAAATAATTTTCCAGAGATATGCGTCATTAAGTATCCACGGATCGGGCATCATAATAAATGCAACAGAATGTCTTTGTGTATACTCTTACCACTGGGAATTGTCAAGAGTATATTTAATTTTTAAATTTCCTTTTGCATCGGCACTCCAGAGTTGAAATTCAATTGATTCTGTTTAAAATTAACAGTTTTCTGATGTATTTTTTCATAATTATACCGAGAAAATTAATTCAGACTTAGTTGAAATTAAATAAATGGTTGTTAATTTAGATTTCCCTAAGAAAGGATGCAAACTCACAATGACAGTAGAAACTAAGGAAACATTGTGGGAGACCAGCGGTAATATTTCGAGCACTTATTAACCAAATTTTGTTTATACCATCCACCATAGGATGAGGTAATACTAATTTCGTCATTCTGTTTGTAACGCCTCGAAATAGTCGTCTAAGACCCCATAAAGAATATATATTCTTGATCGTCATGACATTTTAAGTCGATCTAGCCATGTCCGTCCATCCATAACCTGATATAGCTGTCATACAAACCTATCTGGGGTATTGATTTTATGAGCGTCTAGAGTGCGTTATTAATATCCGATTTGGCTGAAATTTTGTACGACGTGTTAAGTTTTGACTTCCAACAAGTGTGCCAAGTACGCTTTAAATCGGTTCATAACCTGATAAAGCTGCCATATAAACCGATCTTGAACTTTGACGTCTTGAACCACTAAATGGCGCAATTCTTTTCCGATTCGGCTGAA
This sequence comes from Stomoxys calcitrans, assembly GCF_963082655.1. NCBI lineage: Eukaryota > Metazoa > Arthropoda > Insecta > Diptera > Muscidae > Stomoxys > Stomoxys calcitrans. Next base: position 59,659,489 of record NC_081552.1, read on the forward strand.
ACTACGTAACAAACAAATTTATAAACCCACAAACAAACAAAGAAACAAACACACAAACAAACAAACAAACAAACAAACAAACAAACAAACAAACAAACAAACAAACAAACAAACAAACAAACAAACAAACAAACAAACAAACAAACAAACAAACAAATAAACAAACAAACAAACAAACAAACAAACAAACAAACAAACAAAGAACAAAGAAACAAACAAACAAACAAACAAACAAACAAACAAACAAACAAACAAACAAACAAACAAACAAACAAACAAACAAACAAACAAACAAACAAACAAACAAACAAACAAACAAACAAACAAACAAACAAACAAACAAACAAACAAACAAACAAACAAACAAACAAACAAACAAACAAACAAACAAACAAACAAACAAACAAACAAACAAACAAACAAACAAACAAACAAACAAACAAACAAACAAACAAACAAACAAACAAACAAACAAACAAACAAACAAACAAACAAACAAACAAACAAACAAACAAACAAACAAACAAACAAACAAACAAACAAACAAACAAACAAACAAACAAACAAACAAACAAACAAACAAACAAACAAACAAACAAACCTACAAACCTACCTACAAACACCACCACAGGATGGGGGTATACTAATTTCGTTATTCTGTTTGTAACTACTCGAAATATTCGTCTGAGACCCCATAAAGTATATATATTCTTGATCGTCGTGAAATTTTATGTCGATCTAGCCATGCTCGTCCGTTCGTCTGTCTGTCGAAAGCACGCTAACTTCCGAAGGAGTAAAGCTAGCCGCTTGAAATTTTGCACAAATACTTCTTTGGTGTAGGTCGGTTGGTATTGTAAATGGGCCATATCGGTCCATGTTTTGATATAGCTGCCATATAAACCGATCTTGGGTCTTGATTTCTTGAGCTTCTAGAGGGCGCAATTCTTATCCAATTGGAATGAAATTTTTCACGACGTATTTTGTTGTCATATCCAACAACTGTGCCAAGTATGGTTGAAATCGGTCCATAACCTCATATTGCTCTTGACTTCTTGAGCCTCTAGAGGGCGCAATTCTTATCCGATTTGAATGAATTTCTGCACGAAGTATTTTGTTGTGATATACAACAACTGTTGTGAGTATGGTTTAAATCGGTCCATAACCTGATATAGCTGTCATATAAACAGATCTGGGGACTTGACTTCTTGAGCCTGTAGAGGTCGCAATTATTATCTGATTTGCCTGAAATTTTGTACGACGGATCCTCTCTTGACCATCAACATACGTGTTTATAATGGTCTGCATCGCTCTATAGCCCGATACAGCTCCCATATAAATCGATCTCTCTATTTTACTTCTTGAGCCCCCAAAGAGGGCAATTCTTATTCGAATTGGCTGACATTTTATACAGGTCTCCAACATATAATATAATTGTGGTCCAAACCGGACCATATCTTGATATCGCTCTAATAGAAGAGCAAATCTTTTCTTATATCCTTTTTTGCCTAAAAAGAGATGCCGGGAAAAGAACTCGACATGTGCGATCCATGGTGGAGGGAATATAAGATTTGGCCCGGCCGAACTAAGCACGCTTTTACTTGTAATATATATAGACTAGCTGACCTGGGCCCGCTCCGCTGCGCCTTCTTTTACTTTATATGGAACAAAAGTTTTCTTGGCATATTCATTTTCGACAATTAAAGATCTTTTAGTGAAATACCATGCGAATTTGACTAACAGTTTAACAATATAAGTGCCTTTTTCTGAATCTCAAATGATCTTTATTGGTCTACGTATTTAAGTTTGGATGTAAGGTGTACTCCATTCTTAAAATACTTCATTTCAGCCCGATATTCTCATGATATCTGATTTAGTGGTGTTTTCGGTGGAGAGGTTGTCCCCCAAATACTTGGCCCTGAAAAAATATCAGCATCGTGCTGTTCTCTCAAATACCATTTATTTAAACCCCATATTGCCATTGACTTAAAAGTAGTTTACAGGATGAGGCTTCCCCCAAACACATTGCCCCAAAATAGGTTATCAAATTCGTTTTCTAATCTCAAATACCTTTCATTTGAATCACATATTGGCATGATCAAAACATTTTTTCCTTTGGGGGTGTTTTGGGAAAGAAGTGATGGCCCAAATAAATGGTCCTACATTTGGATATCAAATTCGTATTCTACTCCCAAATACCTTATTTGAGCCCCATATTGCATATTGCAAAAGTCTGCAAATATGTCCGGCCCTAGGCCCTAAAAACTATGAATATTTAGATCCACTTTCTTTAAGACCCAAATTGTCTTGGTGAGCAAATACGTCCTATATGGGGGTTGTTATGATGGTGGGATGTCCGCTAGACAGTTGGCCCCCAATGTTGATATCAGATACGTGGTCTACTCCCACATACCTTTAATTTGAGCCCCGTAAAAAATGACCGGCTTGGGGGGTGTTTTGTGGGGATGGGCGGCCACTGAGTGAGTTGGCCTTGAAAATATATATCGGATTCGTGTTCCACTTTAAAAACCCTCTTATTTGAGCCTCAAATATTGCTATGGTCGTAAATTTGTCCCCTTTGGGGAATGTTTTTGGTGTGAGGTGGCCCCCAAACACTTGGTCCCTTATTTGGATATCAGGTTCGTATTCTGCATTCAAATACCTTTTATTTAAGCCCCATATTCCCATGGCCAATAAATAAGTCCAGTTTGGGGGGTGTTCTGGGGAAGGGGTGAACCCCCAGAAACGTGGTAACGCATTTGGATACCAGATTCGTATTCTACTCGCATTTCATTTGAGTCCCATATTGCCATGGTCATTAAACATGTCCGATTGAGGGGTGTTTTGGGGCTTGGGGTGATCCCCTCAGCACTTGGTCCGACAATTGGATATCAGATACGTTTTCTTATCCTAAATACCTTTCATTTGAGTTCCATGTTGTCGTGATTGGTATAAATATATGTTTGGTAGGTTTAAGGGTGAGGCAGCCCACCTAGGCACCCTATCCGAAATTTGGATACCAAATTTTTATTTTTAGGGTACTGTATGAGAGCACATAAAATTTCGCTTAAATCGCACGAGCCATCTCCGAGATCTGGCGTTTCTGAAAATTAGGGCAAGGGGGTGAGTGCTATGTTCGGCCGGGCATCTCTTCTTAGGCAAAAAAAAAGATATAAAAAAAGATTTGCTCTGCTATAAGAGCGATATCAAGATATGGTCCGGTTTAGACCACAATTAAATTATATGTTGGAGACCTGTGTAAGATGTCAGCCAATTCGAATAAGAATTGCGCCCTTTGGGGGCTCAAGAAGTAAAATAGAGAGATCGATTTATATGGGAGCTGTATCGGGCTTTAGATCGATTCAGACCATAATAAACACGTATGTTGATGGTCATGAGACGGTCCGTAGTACAAAATTTCAGGCAAATCGGATAATAATTGCAACATCTAGAGGCTCAAGAAGTCAAGATCTCAGATCAGTTTATATGGCAGCTATATCAGTTTATGCACCGATTTGAATCGTACTTGACGCAGTTGTTGGATATCATAACAAAACACATCGTGCAAAATTTCATTCCAATCGGATAAGATTTGCGCTCTCTAGAGGCTCAAGAAGTCAAGACCCAAAATCGGTTTATATGACAGCTATACCAGGTTATGGAACGATTTGAACCATTCTTAGCACAGTTGTTAGAAGTGATACTAAAACACTATGTGCAAAATTTCAGTCAAATTGGATAAGAATTGCGCCCTCTAGAAGCTCAAGAAATCAAGACCCAAGATCGGTTTATATGGCAGCTATATCAAAACCTGGACCGATATGGCCCATTTACAATACCTACCGACCTACACTATTAAAAGTAATTGTGCAAAATTTCAAGTGGCTAGCTTTACTTCTTCGGAAGTTAGCGTGCTTTCGACTGACAGACGGACGGACGGACAGACGGAAGGACATGGCTAGATCGACATAAAATGTCGCGACGATCAAGAATATATATATATACTTTATGGGGTCTCAGACGAATATTTCGAGTAGTTACAAACAGAATGACGAAATTAGTATACGCCCCATCTTATGATGGAGGGTATAAAAATAATATCTGTTTGTAGGTCCATGCAGATGACGCTATCTATTTTCTTGAAATGTCTGCAGTGAACAATAATAGGTCGTCTTCCCACGAACATACTAAAAAGTACATTTCCACTTTGGGGTTGTCATGTTTTTGGGGGTCATTCCAGCCTCTAAAAACAACGATCATGATAAGGTAGCACTCAGTACGAGGGTTTTAGAAGTATGGTATCAACCAAATATTAAATTGGATTCATCTTTCAAAGAGCCTTTGCCTCAAAAAGGCTTTACGGACATCAAGATATTTGAGAGCAGTGTACGAATTTGATATTTAACTTATTGGGCCAAGTATCTCAAGGGCCGTCAGTCTTGGTATCAAATAAAAAAGTTTTAGGAGTAGAGTACGATTGACATCAACCATATCAAGTTAAATATTTGATCACCCACCTCTCTTTAAAGTACTAATAAACGGACCTTTAACCCGATCATAACATTTTGGTTTTAATTAAAGTCATTTAGAAGTGAGGACATAATCATTTTAGATCAAGTATCTGTAGAGTGCGAATTCGAAGAGTGATTTACGATTAACCATAAAAAATTGTAAGAATGTAGTCCCAGAAGATCCTATGACCGCTTGAAAATATTTAGTCTTTGACCCAAAGAAATAAGATCTCTGATATCAGCAAAAACTCTTTGCTGATTTTATAATAACATTTTTAAATATTTCAGGCAATAGTTTAACATTTTAATTTCTAAACAGTAGATAACGCAATTCCTACATATTTGTGTACAGTTTTGACAATTTTAGACACACATTTTGGTTTAAAAGCTTAAATATGATTTTACTAGATATTTTGTTTTAGAAAATTTAATAAGATTGAGCTTTGAAAATTAAAAGATATATACATCAAAGTATATATACATTTAATATATGAAAATAGTAAAAAGAATGATTGCCTTTTTTGCACAAAATTGTTGCTTTCCCATTCCCAGCAGACTAACTGATTTTTTTGATGATTTTACTAACAAATTTCTCTGACTGTAACTTTTTGGCAATATTGCAACAAACCTTTGAAACCAATATGCACACATGAAACCTAGAAGCTTAGATTACACATATAAGGAAATTTTTGTTTTGTGTGTGGTAAAAGAGGGCGCAGCGGAGCGTTTGTGGCTGGGGTAGTATATACACATAGCCCATAAAGTCTGCGTTCACCTTACAAACTTTTATGATTGGTTAAAGAACACTAAAATAAAATTATAAATCAAATCAGCTCTTTTACATATATTTTTTCTTCATATTCCTAACATTAAACAAGTAAAAGCGTGCTAAGTTCGGCCGGGCCGAATCTTATATACCCTCCACCATGGATCGCATTTGTCGACTTCTTTTCCCGGCATCTCTTCTTAGGCAAAAAAGGATATAAGAAAAGAGTTGCTCTGCTATTAAAACGATATCAAGATATGATCCGGTTCGGACCATAATAAACACGTTTATTAATGGTCACGAAAGGATCCATCGTACAAAATCTCAGGCATATCGGATAATAATTGCGACCTCTAGGGGTCAAGAAGTCAAGATCCCAGATCGGTTTATATGACAGCTATATCAGGTTATGAACCGATTTGAACCTTATTTGACACAGTTGTTGAAAGTAAAAATAAAATACGTCATGCAAAATTTCAGCCAAATCGGATAAGAATTGCGCCCTCTAGTGGCTCAAGAAGTCAAGACCCAAGATCGGTTTATATGGCAGCTATATCAGGTTATAGACCGATTTGAACCATACTTAGCACAGTTTTTGGATATAATAACAAAATACGTCGTGCAAAATTTCATTTCAATCGGATATGAATTGCGCACTCTAGAGGCTCAAGAAGTCAAGACCCAAGATCGGCTTATATGACAGCTATATCACGTTATGAACCGATTTGAACCATACTTGGCACAGTTGTTGGATATAATAACAAAACACGTCGTGCAAAATTTCATTTCAAACGGATAAAAATTGCGCACTCTAGAGGCTCAAGAAGTCAAGACCCAAGATCGGTTTATATGGCAGCTATATCGGGTTATGGATCGATTTGAACCACACTTGGCACAGTTGTTGGATATCATAGCAAAACACGTCGTGCAAATTTCATTCCAATCGGATAAGAATTGCGCACTCTAGAGGCTCAAGAAGTCAAGACCCAAGATCGGTTTATATGGCAGCTATATTAAAACATGGACCGATATCGCCCATTTACAATACCAACCGACCTACACTAATAAGAAGATTTGTGCAAAATTTCAAGCGGCTAGCTTTACTCCTTCGGAAGTTAGCGTGCTTTCGACAGACAGACTGACGGACGGACGGACGGACAGACGGACGGACATGGCTAGATCGACATAAAATGTCACGACGATCAAGAATATATATACTTTATTTCGAGTAGTTACAAACAGAATGACGAAATAAGTATACCCCCCATCTTATGGTGGAGGGTATAAAAACAAAAACAAAATTCTAAGTTTGGTTAAGCACTTTTATTCTAGAGCGATTTAAATGAGATAACAATTAAATATAAGCACCACAAAGTCTGCGTTCAGTAATCTTATATATAACAAGTAAAAAGGCATTAAGTTCGGCCGGGCCGAATTTTGGATACCTACCACCTCGGGTATATATGTAAACCACCTTTCATCAAAATCCGGTTAAAATTGCATACCTTATGTCCAATAGCAATATGTATCGAAATATGATCCGATTTGGACCAAATACTAATAACTACAAGTTATTGTTCAATTATGTATAACAATATATTGGTCTTTTTAGTAGCTATATCTAAAAGTAAACCGATCTGACTCACATACAATATGGATGTCGAAAACGTAAGTCGATGTGTCAAATTTCAGTTAAATCGGATTATGAATACACCTTTTTTGGGGCCAAGACTTTAAATCGAGATATCGGTCTATAAGGCAGCTATATGCAAATCTTGATCGATCTAGACCAAATTGCAGAAATATGCGGAGGGGCTTAACTCAACTCTCTGTCCCAAATTTCAGCAACATCGGACAATAAATGCTCCTTTTATGGACCCAAAACATTAAATCGGCGGATCGGTCTATATCAAGATATAGTCCATCTTCGAACTTAACCTGCTTATGGACAAAAAGAGAATCTGTGCAAAGTTTCAGCTCAATATCTTTATTTTTGAAGACTGTAGCGTGATTTCAACAGACAGACGGACGGACGTGTCTAGATCGTCTTAGATTTTTACGCTGATCAAGAATATAAATACTTTATAGGGTCGGATATGGATACTTCGATGTGTTGCAAACGGAATGACAAAATGAATATACACCCATCCTTCGGTGGTGGGTATAAAAATCAATTTGTGTTTGTTTGTAGGTTTGTTTGTATGTGTGTTCCTAACAGACTCAGAAACGGCTGAACCGATTTTCTTGAAATTTTCACAGATGGTACATATTGACCCCTTGTTGAAAATAGGGTACTACATTTTTGATATCTGAAGGGGGGCGGACCCTCCCCTTTACTTTAATTTTCAGAAACGCCAGATCTCGGAGATTGGTGGTGCGATTTAAGCGAAATTATGTGTGCTCTCATATAGTACCCTAAAAATAAACAAGTAAAAAGGCGTTAAGTCCGGCCGGGCCGAACTTTGCATACCCACCACCTCGGGTATATATGTAAACCACCTTTCCTCAAAATCTGGTGCAAAACTCATACCTTATGTCCCAAAGCAGAAATATGTGGAGGGGCTTAACTTAACTCTTTGTCCACAATTTCGCCTACATCGGACAATAAATTCGCTTTTTATGGCCCCAAAACCTAAAACCGAGAGATCGGTCTATATGGCAGCTATATCCAAATCTGGACCGATCTGTGCGATAATGCAGAAGTATGTCAAGGGGCTTAACTTAACTCACTGTCCCGAATTTCGGCGACATCGGACAATAAATGCGTGTTTTATGGGCCTAAGACCCCAAATCGGAGGATCGGTCTATATGGCAGCTATATCCAAATCTGGACCGATCTAAGCCATACTGACGGAGGATGTCGAAGAGTCTAAGACAACTCACTGTCCCAAATTATAGCAAAATCGGATAATAAATGTGGCTTTTATGGGCCTAGGAGTATAAATTTGAGGATCGGTCTATATGGCAGCTATATCCAAATCTGAACAGATCTAAGCCATATCGACGGAGGATGTCGAAGGGCCTAAGGCAACTCTTTGTCCCAAATTTCAGCAAAATTGGACTATAAATGTGGCTTTTATGGGCCTAAGACCCTAAATCGGAGGATCGGTCTATATGGCAGCTATATCCAAATCTTGACCAATCTGAGCCAAATTAACGGAGAATGTCGAAGGGCCTACCACAACTCACTGTCCCAAATTTCAGCAAAATCGGATAATAAATGTGGATTTTATTGGCCTAAGACCCTAAATCGGCGGATCGGTCTATATGGGGGCTATATCAAGATATAGTCCGATATAGCCCATCTTCGAACTTAACCTGCTTATGAACAAAAAAAGAATCTGTGCAAAGTTTCAGCTCAATATCTCTATTTTTGACGACTGTAGCGTGATTTCAACAGACAGACAGACGGACGGACATGTCTAGATCGTCTTAGATTTTTACGCTGATCAAGAATATATATACTTTAAAGGGTCGGAAATGGATATTTCGATGTGTTGCAAACGGAATGACAAAATGAATATACCCCCATCCGTCGGTGGTGGGTATAAAAATTTGGTATCCAAATTTCGGATAGGGTGCCTAGGTGAGCTGCCCCACCCTAAAACCTACCAAACATATATTTAGACCAATCATGACAATATGGGACTCAAATGAAAGGTATTTGGGATAAGAAAACGTATATGATATCTAATTGCAGGATCAAGTGCTAGGGGACCACCCCAAGCCCCAAAACACCCCTAAATTGGACATATTTACCGACAATGGCAATATGGGACTCAAATGAAAGGTATTTGCGAGAAGAATACGAATCTGATATCCAAATGTGGGACCACGTTTCTAGGGGTTCACCCCTTCCCCAGAACACCCCCCAAACAGGTTTGATTTACTGACCATGGGAATATGGGGCTTAAATAAAAGGTATTCGAATGCAGAATACGAACCTGATATCCAAATAAGGGACCAAGTGTTTGGCCCCCAAAGGGGACAAATTTACGACCATAGCAATATTGGGCTCAAATGAAAGGTCTTTGGGAGTAAAGCACGAATTTGATATCAATATTCGAGAAAAGTGTCTATGAGGCCACCCCACGGCCACAACACCACCCAAATAGTAAGTATTTTCTGACTATTGCAATATGAGGGGCAAATAAGAGGGTTTTTAAAGTGGAACACGAATCTGATATATTTTCAAGGCCAACTCACTGAGTGGCCGCCCATCCCCCAAAACACCCTCCAATCCGGTCATGTTTGCTGACTACGGAAGAATGGGGCTCAAATTAAAGGTATGTGGGAGTAGACCACGCATCTGATATCAACATTAGGAGCCAACTGTCTAGCGGACGTCCCACCACTATAACAACCCCCAAATAGGACGTATTTTCTCACCAAAACAATTTGGGTCTTAAAGAGAGTGGAACTAAATATCCATAGTTTCTAGGGCCAATACCCCAAACCGGACATATTTGGTGACTTTTGCAATAAGGAGTTTAAATGAGATTAGAAATCGGATTTGCTATCCAATTTTGACGGCAATGGCAGTATGGTGTTCAAATAAATGGTATATAGATATATGAGAATAGAGCACGTTGCTGATATATTTTCTGGGCTTAGAATTTGGGGGACCACCCCACTCCCAAATCACCTCTAAATCGGGCATATTTACCGACCATGGCAATGTGGGGCTTAAATGAAAGGTATTGGGGGGGTTGAGCTAGAATTGATATTCATTTTCGGGACCAATTTTCCCAAAATACCCCACAAACAGCAATTTTTTACTGATCATCGCAATATGGGGCGCAAATGAAAGGTATTTTGGAGTAGAATACAAATTTGATATCCAAATGTAGGACCATGTATATAGGGCATCACCCCTTTCCCAAAACACCCCCAAAAAGAAAAAATGTTTTGATCATGCCAATATGTGGCTCAAATGAAAGGTGTTGAGATTAGAAAACGAACTTGATATCCTATTTAGGGGCCATGTGTTTGGGGGACGCCTCATCCTGTAAACTCTTCTTCAGCCAATGGCAATATGAGGTTTAAATAAATGGTATTTGAGACAAGAGCATGATACTGATATTTTTTCAGGGCCAAGTATTTGAGGGACCACCTCTCCCCCGAAAACACCACTAAATCAGACATTAGGAGAATATCGGGCTGAGATGAAGTATTTTAAGAATGGAGTACACCTTACATCCCAACTTGAATTCGTAGACCAATAAAGATCACATGGGATTCAGATAAAGGCACTTATATTGTTAAACTGTTAGTCAAGCGATATACTATTTTCATACCACGGTTTTTCACTAAAAGATCTTTAATTGTCGAAAATATATATTCCAAGGAAACTTTTGTCCCATATAAAGTAAATGAAGGCGCAGCGGAGCGGGCCCGGGTGCGCTAGTTAAAAACAAACAAAAGAGTTATTTAAACACACAAAATAAAAACATATTAACACATTCCTAAAATTTGGTAAGATAGCCACGTTGTTTTAAGACTGCACTTAGTCTATTTGGCATGGAGTTTACCAACTTCTGAGTTTCCTCAGATGTTATTTTCGCCCATTCTGCCTGCATGACACTTCATAACATCTCCTTGCTGGTTATAACGTGCTGACGAGCGCTGGACAGAAGAATACGTTCTTCCAGCTGTTCCAATATATATATATATATAAAGAGTTGTCCTTCTTTCCACAAGTTAATAATTATTTTTCTTTTAGATATGCATTTTTCCTTTCCTTTAGTTTCCATGTTTCCAAATTTATTAATTAAAACAAGTAAAAGCGTGCTAAGTTCGGCCGGGCCGAATCTTATATACCCTCCACCATGGATCGCATTTGTCGACTTCTTTTCCCGGCATCTCTTCTTAGGCAAAAAAGGATATAAGAAAAGAGTTGCTCTGCTATTAAAACGATATCAAGATATGGTCCGGTTCGGACCATAATAAACACGTTTATTGATGGTCACGAGAGGATCCATCGTACAAAATCTCAGGCATATCGGATAATAATTGCGACCTCTAGGGGTCAAGAAGTCAAGATCCCCGATCGGTTTATATGGCTGCTATATCAGGTTATGAACCGATTTGAACCTTATTTGACACAGTTGTTGAAAGTAAAAATAAAATACGTCATGCAAAATTTCAGCCAAATCGGATAGGAATTGCGCCCTCTAGAAGCTCAACAGATCCCCAGATCTGTTTACATGACAGCTATATCAGGTTATGGACCGATTTCAACCATACTTGGCACAGTTGTTGGATATCATAACGAAATACTTCGTGCAAAAATTCATTCAAATCGGATAAGAATTGTGCCCTCTAGAGGCTCAAGAAGTCAAGACCCAAGATCGGTTTATATGGCAGCTATATCAGGTTATGGACCGATTTAAACCATACTTGGCACAGTTGTTGGATATAATAACAAAACACGTCGTGCAAAATTTCATTCTGATCGTATAAGAATTGCGCACGCTAGAGGCTCAAGAAGTCAAGACCCAAGATCGGTTTATATGGCAGCAATATCAGGTTATGGACCGATTTGAACCATACTTGGCACAGTTGTTGGATATCATAGCAACACACATCGTGCAAAATTTCATTCTGATCGGATAAGAATTGTGCACTCTAGAGGCTCAAGAAGTCAAGACCCAAGATCGGTTTATATGGCAGCTATATCAGGTTATTGACCGATTTGAACCATACTTGGCACAGTTGTTGGATGTCGTAACAAAACACGTCGTGCAAAATTTCACATTCATTTCAAAAATAAGAACAAGCATCATAAAAAGTGAAGGTAAACAAAGTGAACGCAGACTTTTTGGTTGTCATAATTTCTTCTTATGAGACAAAAGTACTGTTAGAACAAAAAGCAAAACAAACTTGTATTTTTGTTTTTATTTTTTAGTTTAAGAAATATAAAGAAACAACATATACAACAACAAAACTTAACTTTATTTATTTTTATGTTGTTTTTTAATCATTAAAAAAGAAATTGTCACATGAACGCAGACTTTATAGACTATGTGTATTACTAAACGGCCAAGGTTTTATAAACGCGATTTTGTGGTACATATTACGGCCAAACGGCTGAATGTATTTTAATAAAATTGGCATCAATCGAAAAATAGTTTTCCAGAGAAGCGACGAATATATGTGCAAATTAATTTTCCTTAAAGAAAAGCCATGAAAATTGTGAATTTATTTTCAATAAAAGAAGAAGAAGCAGCAATTGTTTTTCTAAAGCATTCGTTATGGGTGTGAATGCAAAGAAATAGACTATTAGTGGTAAGAGAAGCAAGTGGTGCGAGAGAAAGAGTATGACTATTAAGGTGAGGGTATGATGTACGTGGCACTACTCGGCATGTTAGTCAGCCAATTTCTAAAGACTCGGCTTTGTGTGGCATTTGCACATTTGTTGTTGTGGGTATGTATGTCTATTGGGAGCCAACAAGACAAAACAAGTAAAAAGGGGTTAAGTTCGGCCGGGCCGAACTTTGGATACCCACCACCTCGGGTATATATATAAACCACCTTTCGTCAAATCCGGGGAAAAATGCATACCTTATGACCCCTAGCAGCTATATAGAAATATGTTCCGATTTGGACCAAATACTAATAAATACAAGTCATTGTTCATCTGTCTAAAACAAAATTTTGCTCTTTTTAGTAGCTATATCTAAAAATAAACCGTTCTGAACCATAAACGGACACGGACGTCGAAAAGCCTAGCATACGTCACAGTGTCAAATTTTAGTGAAATCGGATTATAAAAGCGCCTTTTATTGGGCCAAAGCTTTTCATCGAAATATCGGTCTGGACCGATTTCGACCAAGTTGCAGATACATGTCGAAGAGCCTAACACAACTCACTGTCCCAAATTTCGGCGAAATCGGACAATAAATGCGCCTTTTATGGCCACAAGACCTTAAATCAAGAGATCGGTCTATATTGCAGCTATATCCAAATCTGGACCGATCTGAGCCAAATTAACAATGGATGTCGAAGGGCCTAAGACAACTCACTGTCCCAAATTTCAGAAAAATCGAACAATAAATCTGGCTTTTATGGGTCTTAGACCCTAAATCGGAGTATCGGTCTATATGGCAGCTATATCCAAAACTGGAACGATCTGGGCCAAACTGGCGAAGGATGTCGAAGGTCCTAAGACAACTCACTGTCCCAAATTTCAGCAAAATCGGATAATAAATGTGGCTTTTATAGGCCAAAGACCCTAAATCGGACGATCGGTTAATATGGCAGCTATATCCAAAACTGTCGAAGGGCCTAAGACAACTCACTGTCCAAAATTTCAGCAAAATCGGATAATAAATGTGGCTTTTATGGGCCAAAGACCCTAAATCGGAGGATCGGTCAATATGGCAGCTATATCCAAAACTGGACCGATCTGGGCCAAATTGGCAAAGGATGTCGAAGGGCCTAAGACAACTCACTGTCCAAAATCGGATAATAAATGTGGCTTTTATGGGCCAAAGACCCTAAATCGGAGGATCGGTCTATATGGCAGCTATATCCAAAACTGGACCGATCTGAGCCAAATTGACGAAGGATGTCGAAGGGTCTAAGACAACTCATGTGGCTTTTATGGGCTTTTATGGGCCAAAGACCCTAAATCGGACGATCGGTCTATATGGCAGCTATATCCAAAACTGGACCGATCTGGGCCAAACTGGCGAAGGATGTCGAAGGGCCTAAGACAACTCACTGTCCAAAATTTCAGCAAAATCGGATAATAAATGTGGCTTTGATGGGCCAAAGACCCTAAATCGGAGGATCGGTCTATATGGCAGCTATATCCAAAACTGGACCGATCTGGGCCAAATTGGCAAAGGATGTCGAATGGCCTAAGACAACTCACTGTACCAAATTTCAGCAAAATCGGACTATTAATCTGGCTTTTATGGGTCTAAGACCCTAAATCAGAGGATCGGTCTATATGGCAGCTATATCCAAAACTGGACCGATCTGGGCCAAACTGGCGAAGGATGTCGAAGAGCCTAAGACAACTCACTGTCCGAAATTTCAGCAAAATCGGATCATAAATGTGGCTTTTATGGGCCAAAGACCCTAAATCGGAGGATCGGTCTATATGACAGCTATATCCAAAACTGGACCGATCTGAGCCAAATTGGCGAAGGATGTCGAAGGATCTAAGACAACTCACTGTCTGAAATTTCAGCAAAATCGGATAATAAATGTGGCTTTGATGGGCCTAAGACCCTAAATCGGCGGATCGGTCTATATGAGGGCTATATCTAGATATAGTCCGATTTGGCCCATCTTCGAACTTAACCTGCTTATGGACAAAAAAAGAATATGTGCAAAGTTTCAGCTCAATATCTCACTTTTTGAAGACTGTAGCTTGATTTCAACAGACAGACGGACAGACGGACGGACATGTCTAGATCGTCTTAGATTTTTACGCTGATCAAGAATATATATACTTTATAGGGTCGGAAATGGATATTTCGATGTGTTGCAAACGGAATGACAAAATGAATATACCCCCATCCTTCGGTGGTGGGTATAAAAGTGTTAACTACAGTACAGGTCGTATGCAGTAGGTTGGTGGGTGTCACGTGTTGTATTTAAACATAGAAGTGATATTAAAAAAAACAAGTAAAAGCGTGCTAAGTTCGGCCGGGCCGAATCTTATATACCCTCCACCATGGATCGCATTTGTCGAGTTCTTTTCCCGTCATCTCTTCTTAGGCAAAAAAAGGTTATAAGAAATGATTTGCTCTGCTATTAGAGCGATATCAAGATATGGTCCGGTTTGGACCACAATTAAATTATATGTTGGAGACCTTTGTAAAATGTCAGCCAATTCGAATAAGAATTGCACCCTTTGGGGGCTCAAGAAGAACAATAGAGAGATCGATTTATATGGGAGCTGTATCGGGCTATAGACCGATTCAGACCATAATAAACACGTTTGTTGATGGTCATGAGAGATTCCGTCGTACAAAATTTCAGGCAAATCGGATAATAATTGCGACCTCTACAGGCTCAAGAAGTCAAGATCCCAGATCGAATTATGTGACAGCTATATCAGGTTATGAACCGATTTGAACCATACTTGGCACAGTTGTTGGATATCATAACAAAACACGTCGTGCAAAATTTCATTCCAATCGGGTAGGAATTGCGCACTCTAGAGGCTCAAGAAGTCAAGACCCAAGATCGGTTTATATGACAGCTATATCAGGTTATGGACCGATTTGAACCATACCTTGCACAGTTGTTGGAAATCGTAACAAAACACGTCGTGCAAAATTTCATTCCAATCGGGTAGGAATTGCGCACTCTAGAGGCTCAAGAAGTCAAGACCCAAGATCGGTTTATATGGCAGCTATATCAGGTTATAGACCGATTTGAACCATACTTGGCACAGTTGTTGGATATCATAACAAAACACGTCGTACAAAAATTCATCCCAATCGTATAATAATTGCGCACTCTAGAAGCTCAAGAAGTCAAGACCCAAGATCGGTTTATATGGCAGCTATATCAGGTTATGGACTGATTTGAACCATACTTGGCACAGTTGTTGCATATCATAACAAAACACGGCGTGCGAAATTTCATTCCAATCGGATAAGAATTGCGCACTCTAGAGGCTCAAGAAGTCAAGACCCAAGATCGGTTTATATGGCAGCTATATCAGGTTATGAACCGATTTGAACCATACTTAGCACAGTTGTTGGATATAATAACAAAATACGTCGTGCAAAATTTCATTTCAAACGGATGAAAATTGCGCACTCTAGAGGCTCAAGAAGTCAAGACCCAAGATCGGTTTATATGGCAGCTACACCAGGTTATGGACCGATTTGAACCATACTTGGCACAGTTGTTGGATATCATAACAAAACACGTCGTGCAAAATTTCATTTCAATCGGATAAGAATTGCGCCCTCTAGAGGCTCAAGAAGTCAAGACCCAAGATCGGTTTATATGGCAGCTATATCAGGTTATGAACCGATTTGAACTTTACTTGGCACAGTTGTTGGATATCATAACAAAACACGTCGTGCAAAATTTCATTTCAATCGGATAAGAATTGCGCACGCTAGAGGCTCAAGAAGTCAAGACCCAAGATCGGTTTATATGGCAGCTATATCAGGTTATGAACCGATTTGAACCATACTTAGCACAGTTGTTGGATATAATAACAAAATACGTCGTGCAAAATTTCATTTCAAACGGATAAAAATTGCGCACTCTAGAGGCTCAAGAAGTCAAGACCCAAGATCGGTTTATATGGCAGCTACACCAGGTTATGGACCGATTTGAACCATACTTGGCACAGTTGTTGGATATCATAACAAAACACGTCGTGCAAATTTTCATTCCAATCGAAAAGAATTGCGCACTCTAGAGGCTCAAGAAGTCAAGACCCAGGATCGGTTTATATGGCAGCTATATCAAAACATGAACCGATATGGCCCATTTACAATACCAACCGACCTACACTAATTAGAAGTATTTGTGCAAAATTTCAAGCGGCTAGCTTTACTCCTTCGGAAGTTAGCGTGCTTTCGACAGACAGACGGACGGACGGACGGACAGACGGACGGACATGGCTAGATCGACATAAAATTTCACGACGATCAAGAATATATATACTTTATGGGGTCTCAGACGAATATTTCGAGTAGTTACAAACAGAATGACGAAATTAGTATACCCCCCATCTTATGGTGGAGGGTATTAAAACAAGTGAGAAGGCGTTAAGTTCGGCCGGGCCGAACTTTGGATACTCACCACCTCGGGTATATATGTGAACCACATTTTGTCAAAATCCAGTGAAAAATGCATACCTTATGCAAAACAAGTAAAAGCGTGCTAAGTTCGGCCGGGCCGAATCTTATATACCCTCCACCATGGATCGCATTTGTCGAGTTCTTTTCCCGGCATCTCTTCTTAGGCAAAAAAGGATATAAAAAAAGAGTTTCTCTGCTATTAAAACGATATCATGATATGGTCCGGTTCGGACCACAATTAAATTATATGTTGGAGACCTGTGTAAAATTTCAGCCAATTCGTATAAGAATTGCGCCCATTGGGGCTCACGAAGTAAAATAGAGAGAACGATTTATATGGGATCTGTATCGGGCTATAGACCGATTCAGACCATAATAAATACGTTTGTTCATGGTCATGAGAGGATCCGTCGTACAAAATTTCAGGCATATCGGATAATAATTGCGACCTATAGGGGTCAAGAAGTCAAGATCCCAGATCGGTTTATATGGCAGCTGTATCAGGTAATGAACCGATTTGAACCTTATATGATACAGTTGTTGAAAGTAAAAATAAAATACGTCATGCAAAATTTCAGCCAAATCGGATAAGAATTGTGCCCTCTAGAGGCTCAAGAAGTCAAATCCCCAGATCGGTTTATATGGCAGCTATATCAGGTTATGGACCGATTTCAACCATACTTGGCGCAGTTGTTGGATATCATAACAAAAGACGTCTTGCGAAATTCCATTCCATTCGGATGAGAATTGCGCCCTCTAGAGGCTCAAGAAGTCAAGACCCAAGATCGGTTTATATGGCAGCTATATCACGTTATGGACCGATTTGAACCGTACTAGGCACAGTTGTTGGATATCACAATAAAACACGTCGTGCAAAATTTCATCCCAATCGGATAAGAATTGCGCACTCTAGAGGCTCAAGAAGTCAAGACCCAAGATCGGTTTATATGGCAGCTATATCAAAACATGGATCGATATGGCCCATTTACAATACCAACCGACCTACACTAATAAGAAGTATTTGTGCAAAATTTCAAGCGGCTAGCTTTACTCCTTCGGAAGTTAGCGTGCTTTCGACAGACAGACGGACGGACGGACGGACGGACGGACGGACGGACGGACAGACGGACGGACATGGCTAGATCGACATAAAATGTCACGACGATCAAGAATATATATACTTTATGGGGTCTCAGACGAATATTTCGAGTAGTTACAAACAGAATGACGAAATTAGTATACCCCCCATCTTATGGTGGAGGGTATAAAAATTGACGAAGGATGTCGAAGGGCTCAACGCAACTCACTGTCCCAAATTTCAGCAAAATCGGATAATAAATGTGGCTTTTATGGGCCTAAGACCATTAATCGGAGGATCGGTCTATATGGCAGCTATATCCAACTTTGAACCGATCTGAGCCGAATTGACGAAGGATGTCGAAGGGCCCAACGCAACTCACTAGCCCAAATTTCAGCAAAATCGGATAATAATGTGGCTTTTATGGGCCTAAGACCCTAAATCGGAGGATCGGTCTATATGGGGGCTATATCAAGATATAGTCCGATATAGCCCATCTTCAAACTTAACCTGCTTATGGACAAAAAAAGAATCTGTGCAAAATTTCAGCTCAATATCTCTATTTTTAAAGACTGTATCGTGATTTCAACAGACAGACGGACGGACATGTCTAGATCGTCTTAGATTTTTACGCTGATCAAGAATATATATACTTTATAGGGTCGGAAATGGATATTTCGATGTGTTGCAAACGGAATGACAAAATGAATATACCCCCATCCTTCGGTGGTGGGTATAAAAATAGGGCCGGTTATCAATGATTATGCTAAGTCAAAGTAAGTAATTGTGTGGATATACTAAGCACTCAATGAGCAAAATAGTTGTTGAACAGTTTAAAGAAATTATGTAAAACAAGTAAAAGCGTGCTAAGTTCGGCCGGGCCGAATCTTATATACCCTCCACCATGGATCGCATTTGTCGAATTCTTTTCCCGGCATCTCTTCTTAGGCAAAACAAGTAAAAGCGTGCTAAGTTCGGCCGGGCCGAATCTTATATACCCTCCACCATGGATCGCATTTGTCGAGTTCTTTTCCCGGCATCTCTTCTTAGGCAAAAAAGGATATAAAAAAAGAGTTTCTCTGCTATTAAAACGATATCATGATATGGTCCGGTTCGGACCACAATTAAATTATATGTTGGAGACCTGTGTAAAATTTCAGCCAATTCGTATAAGAATTGCGCCCATTGGGGCTCACGAAGTAAAATAGAGAGAACGATTTATATGGGATCTGTATCGGGCTATAGACCGATTCAGACCATAATAAATACGTTTGTTCATGGTCATGAGAGGATCCGTCGTACAAAATTTCAGGCATATCGGATAATAATTGCGACCTATAGGGGTCAAGAAGTCAAGATCCCAGATCGGTTTATATGGCAGCTGTATCAGGTAATGAACCGATTTGAACCTTATATGATACAGTTGTTGAAAGTAAAAATAAAATACGTCATGCAAAATTTCAGCCAAATCGGATAAGAATTGTGCCCTCTAGAGGCTCAAGAAGTCAAATCCCCAGATCGGTTTATATGGCAGCTATATCAGGTTATGGACCGATTTCAACCATACTTGGCGCAGTTGTTGGATATCATAACAAAAGACGTCTTGCGAAATTCCATTCCATTCGGATGAGAATTGCGCCCTCTAGAGGCTCAAGAAGTCAAGACCCAAGATCGGTTTATATGGCAGCTATATCACGTTATGGACCGATTTGAACCGTACTAGGCACAGTTGTTGGATATCACAATAAAACACGTCGTGCAAAATTTCATCCCAATCGGATAAGAATTGCGCACTCTAGAGGCTCAAGAAGTCAAGACCCAAGATCGGTTTATATGGCAGCTATATCAAAACATGGATCGATATGGCCCATTTACAATACCAACCGACCTACACTAATAAGAAGTATTTGTGCAAAATTTCAAGCGGCTAGCTTTACTCCTTCGGAAGTTAGCGTGCTTTCGACAGACAGACGGACGGACGGACGGACGGACGGACATGGCTAGATCGACATAAAATGTCACGACGATCAAGAATATATATACTTTATGGGGTCTCAGACGAATATTTCGAGTAGTTACAAACAGAATGACGAAATTAGTATACCCCCCATCTTATGGTGGAGGGTATAAAAGGATATAAGAAAAGAGTAGCTCTGCTATTAAAACGATATCAAGATATGGTCCGGTTCGGACCACAATTAAATTATATGTTGGAGACCTGTGTAAAATTTCAGCCAATTCATATAAGAATTGCGTCCATTGGGGCTCACGAAGTAAAATAGAGAGAACGATTTATATGGGATCTGTATCGGGCTATAGACCGATTCAGACCATAATAAACAACGTTTGTTGATGGTCATGAGAGGATCCATCGTACAAAATTTCAGGCATATCGGATAATAATTGCGACCTCTAGGGGTCAAGAAGTCAAGATCCCAGATCGGTTTATATGGCAGCTATATCAGGTTATGAACCGATTTGAACCTTATTTGACACAGTTGTTGAAAGTAAAAATAAAATACGTCATGCAAAATTTCAGCCAAATCGGATAGGAATTGCGCCCTCTAGAAGCTCAAGAAGTCAAATCCCCAGATCTGTTTATATGACAGCTATATCAGGTTATGGACCGATTTCAACCATACTTGGCATAGTTGTTGAATATCATGACGAAATACTTCGTGCAAAAACTCATTCAAATCGGATAAGAATTGTGCCCTCTAGAGGCTCAAGAAGTCAAGACCCAAGATCGGTTTATATGGCAGCTATATCAGGTTATGAACCGATTTAAACCATACATGGCACAGTTGTTGGATATCATAACAAAAACGTCGTGCAAAATTTCATTTTGATCGGATAAGAATTGCGCCCTCTAGAGGCTCAAGAAGTCAAGACTTAAGATCGGTTTATATGGCAGCTATATCAGGTTATAGACCGATTTAAACCATACTTGGCACAGTTGTTGGATA
The DNA here is from genome assembly GCF_963082655.1 of Stomoxys calcitrans. Classification (NCBI taxonomy): domain Eukaryota; kingdom Metazoa; phylum Arthropoda; class Insecta; order Diptera; family Muscidae; genus Stomoxys; species Stomoxys calcitrans. Next base: position 59,680,593 of record NC_081552.1, read on the forward strand.
TCATAACAAAACACGTCGTGAAAAATTTCATTTTGATCGGATAAGAATTGCGCACGCTAGAGGCTCAAGAATTCAAGACCCAAGATCGGTTTATATGGCAGCTATATTAGGTTATATACCGATTTGAAGCATACTTGGCACAGTTGTTGGATATTATAACAAAACACGTCGTGCAAAATTTCATTCTGATCGGATAAGAATTGCGCACTCTAGAGGCTCAAGAAGTCAAGACCCTAGATCGGTTTATATGGCAGCTATATCAAAACATGGACCGATATGGCCCATTTACAATACCAACCGACCTACACTAAAAAGAAGTATTTGTGCAAAATTTCAAGCGGCTAGCTTTACTCCTTCGGAAGTTAGCGTGCTTTCGACAGACAGACGGACGGACGGACGGACGGACGGACGGACGGACGGACGGACGGACGGACGGACGGACGGACAGACGGACGGACATGGCTAGATCGACATAAAATGTCGCGACGATCAAGAATATATATACTTTATGGGGACTCAGACGAATATATCGAGTAGTTACAAACAGAATGACGAAATTAGTATACCCCCCATCTTATGGTGGAGGGTATAACAAGTAAAAAGGCCATAAGCAAATGCATAATTTTTGCCACCATAGCAGCTATATTGAAATATGGTCCGATTTGGACCAAATTCGGCACGGACATTTAGTGGTCTAATAAGTACAAGTAATTGTTCAAATTTGTAGAACAATATATTGGTCATTTTGGTTGCTATATTGTGTTAGCCCCAATTCCCTGTCCCAAATTTCGGCGAAATCGGACAATAATTGCGCCTTTTATGGGTCAAAAACCTTAAATCGAGAGATCGGTCTATATGGCAGCAATATTCAAATCTCGACGGATCTGGGCCAAATTGAAGAAGGATATCGAGCGACCGAACTAACTTCGGTGTCCCAGATTTGGGCAAAATCGGAAAATAAATGAGCCTTTAATGAGCTCATAATCTTAAATCGAGAGATCGGTCTATATGACAGCTATATCCAAATCTGGACCAATCGGGGACAAATTAAAGAGGGATGGCGAGTGACCTAACTCAGCTCACTGTCCCAAATTTCAATCGGATAATAAATGTGGCTTTTATGGGTCATCTTCGTACTTAACCTGCATATATATAAAAAAGAATCAGTGCAAAGTTTCAGCTCAATATCTCTATTTTTAAAGACTCTAGCATGATTTCAAGCGACAGACGGTCGGACATGGGTAGATCGTCAAAAATTTTTACGACAATCAATAATAAAGGGTGATTTTTTTGAGGTTAGGATTTTCATGCATTAGTATTTGACAGATCACGTGGGATTTCAGACATGGTGTCAAAGAGAAAGATGCTCAGTATGCTTTGACATTTCATCATGAATAGACTTACTAACGAGCAACGCTTGCAAATCATTGAATTTTATTACCAAAATCAGTGTTCGGTTCGAAATGTGTTCATTCATGTGTTCAGCGATGAGGCTCATTTCTGGTTGAATGGCTACGTAAATAAGCAAAATTGCCGCATTTGGAGTGAAGAGCAACCAGAAGCCGTTCAAGAACTGCCCATGCATCCCGAAAAATGCACTGTTTGGTGTGGTTTGTACGCTGGTGGAATCATTGGACCGTATTTTTTCAAAGATGTTGTTGGACGCAACGTTACGGTGAATGAACACATTTCGAACCGAACACTGATTTTGGTAATAAAATTCAATGATTTGCAAGCGTTGCTCGTTAGTAAGTCTATTCATGATGAAATGTCAAAGCATACTGAGCATCTTTCTCTTTGACACCATGTCTGAAATCCCACGTGATCTGTCAAATACTAATGCATGAAAATCCTAACCTCAAAAAAATCACCCTTTATATGTACTTTATAGGGTCGGAAATAAATATTTCGATGTGTTGCAATCGGAATGACAAATGACCCATCCTCCGGTTATGGGTAAAAAAATAATAGTTTCTTTTCGTGTTAATGTCAACGTAATCTATCTTTTTGAAATGTTCGCAATGAATAATAATTCTGTAATGAAAAAAACTGGATATGCGATACGGACATGTGTCCTAATAACAACAATATAGGGTTCAAACTCAATTTATTTAAGAGCAGTGTACGAATTTGTTATCCAACTTTTTGGGCTAAGTATCTCAAGGGCCGTCAATGTCGGCATTAAATAAAAGGGATTTTAGGAGTAGAGTATGAGTGACATTGGTCATATAAAGTGAAGTTTCTGAGCACCCACCTCTCCTTAAAATACTTATAAACGGACCTTTAACCCAATCATAACATTTTGGTTTTAACTGAAGTCATTTAAAAGTGAGGAAAAAACATTTTAGATCAAGTATCAGTAGAGTGCGAATTCGAGGAGTGGTTTACGATTAACCATGAAAAGTTATAAGAATGTAGACCCTGAAGAAACTATGAAGACTTGAAAATATTTAGTCTTTAACCTAGAGAAATAAGTGTTAGTGTCTATTGCGGGCATAATTGTAACGATAAAATATTATCTTATGTATAAAAATCAATTTGTATTTGTTTGTAGGTTTGTTTGTTTGTGTGTTTGTTTGTGTATTCCTTGAAGACTCAGAAACGACTGAACCGATTTTCTTGAAATTTTCACTGATGGTGATTTTCTGATATCTGAAGGGGGAGCGGACCCTCCCCTTTACCCTAATTTTCATGAACGCCAGATCTCGGAGATGGATGCCATTTAAGCGAAATTTTGTGTGCTCTCTTAAAGTAACCTACAAACAAAAATTTGGTATTCAAATTTCGGATGGGGTACCTAGGGGGCCGCCCCACCCCCAAAACCTACCCAATATATATTTATAGACCAATCACGACAATATGGTTCTCAAATAAAAGATACTTTAGATTAGAAAACGTATCTGATATCCAATTGTTGGACCAAGAGTTTGGGGGACCACCCCAACCCCAATACTCCCCTAAATCGGCCATATTTACCGACCATGGCAATATGGAACTCAAATGAAAGGCATTGCGTTTAGAGTACGAATCTGATAACCAAATATGGAACCAAGTTTATGGGGAAACACCCCTTCCCCAAACAGGACTTATTTACTGACCATGGCAATATAGGGCTTAAATAAAAGGTATTTGAGTGTAAAATACGAATCTGATATCAATATTCGGGAATAGTGTATATGGGAACACACACCCAAGATACCCATGATATTCAATTTTGAGGCTAATACCAATATGGGGTTCAAATAAATGATATTTGAAAGTAGAGAACAATGCTGATAAATTTTCAGGGCTAAGTGTTTGGGGGACCACCCCACTCCCCAAAACACCACTAAATCGAGCATATTTACCGACCACGTCAATGTGGGGCTCAAATAAAGGTATTTGAGAATAGAAAACGAACATGATATCCAAACGTGGGACCTTATCTCATAAACTCCCCTTAAACCAATGACAATATGGTGTTTAAATAAATGAAATTTGAGCACGATGCTGATATTTTTTCAGGGCCAATTGTCTGGGGGACCACATCACCCCCGAAAAACCCCCAAATCATGACAATATCCGGCTGAAATAAAGACTTTTAAGAATAGAGTATATCAAACACCCAAACGTTAATGACCCTAAACCCTCCGAGCGAATTCATAGATCTATAAAGATCATATAGGATTCAGATAAAGACATTTATATTCGTATACTGTTTGTCAAGCGATATACATATATATTTTCGTAGCATGATATTTCACTAAAGCGTCTTTAATTGTCGAAAATACATATTCAATGCATAATTTTGTTCCATATAAATTAAAAGAAGGCGCAGCGGAGCGGGCTCGGTTCAGCTAGTGCAAAATAAATTAGTGAATCGCAAATTTCTTACAGGAACAAATAATGGAACTAAAGCCAACATAAAGGAGAATCGACGCGATTATTTATCAAATCCGAAATAAATAAAGCAGACAGAAATTTTCTACGACATTGAAAAAATTCCAGTAACAAACATTGCAGACGTTTCAGAAAAAACAAAGGCCTAACGCCAAATTTAGACAAAACAAGTAAAAGCGTGCTAAGTTCGGCCGGGCCGAATCTTATATACCCTCCACCATGGATCGCATTTGTCGAATTCTTTTCCCGGCATCTCTCCTTAGGCAAAAAAGGATATAAGGAATGATTTGCTCTGCTATTAGAGCGATATCAAGGTATGGTCCGGTGTAAAATGTTAGCCAATTCGAATAAGAATTGCGCCCTTTGGGGGCTCAAAAAGTAAAATAGAGAGATCGATTTATATGGGAGCTGTATCGGGCTATAGACCGATTCAGACCATAATAAACACGTTTGTTAACGGTCATGAGAGGATCCGCCGTACAAAATTTCAGGCATATCGGATAATAATTGCGACCTCTAGAAGCTCAAGAAGTCAAGATCCCAGATCGGTTTATATGGCAGCTATATCAGGTTATGAACCGATTTGAACATTATTTGACACAGTTGTTGGAAGTAAGAATAAAATACGCCATGCAAAATTTCAGCCAAATCGGATAAGAATTGCGCCCTCTAGAAGCTCAAGCTAGCTTTACTCCTTCGGAAGTTAGCGTGCTTTCGACAGACAGACGGACGGACATGGCTAGATCGACATGAAATATCGCGACGATCAAGATTATATATACTTTATGGGGTCTCAGACGAATATTTTGAGTAGTTACAAACAGAATGACGAAATTAGTATACCCCCATCCTATGGTGGATGGTATAAAAACAGTAAGGAAAGGCATAAGTCGGGCAGAGCCGACGATATAATTCCTTACACCACCGAGTATACGTAATACTTTTAATAGATAGCACTTATATCCAAATTAAATCAGACCTTAGTTTTGCATACTTATTGAAATATCGAATATTACCTTATACGATTTTCTTACAAATGGTACGAAAATTGTGGCTTCTACAGCCTTAAAAGTAGAAACGCATAAAAGATATATATGGAAGTTTTATCGATTTTGATGAAATTTTGCACACGTATTGGGATGCCAATTAAACCATCTCATGAAAAATTTTGTAGAGATCGGACCAAAATTGTGGTTTCTACAGCCTTAAAAGGCCATATCGGATGAAAAATATATATGGGAGCTATATATAAATCTTATTCCATTATGATGAAATTTCGCAGACATATTTGGACGTCACAAAAAGCACTTCGTGCCAAATTTTGTAAAGATCGGACCATAATTGTGCCTTCTACCGCCTTAGTAGTTCAAATCGGGCGAAAGTTATATGTAGGAGCTATATCTAAATCTGAACCGATTTAGATGAAATTTTGCACACATATTGGTACATCACGCGAAACATTCCATGATAGATTTGGTAAAGATCGCACCAAAATTGCGGCTCCTACAGCTTTAAAAGAGCATATCGGATGAAAGATATATATGGGAGCTATATCTAAATCTAGACCGATTTCAATAATGATTTTGTAAGCATTTTGGATAGTTCAAAAAAACTCTTTGTGCCAAATTTTGTAAGGTTCGGACCAAAATTGTGGCTTCTACAGCTTTAAAAGAGCACATCGGATGAATAATAAATATTGGAGCTATATCTAAATCTGGAGCGATTTTTTCAAAATCAATAGCGTTCGTCATTGAACCAAAAAAGACACTAATGCAAAATTTTGTGATAATCGGACAACAAATGCGACCTGTACCATGTATTACGAGAATACATGGACATACAGATAGACGGACATAGCTAAATCGAATCAGGAAGTGATTCTAAGCCGATCCGTATACTTATCGATGGGTCTAGCTCTTCTCCTTCTTAGCGTTGCAAACAAATGCACAAATCTATAACATCCTGTACCACAGTGGTGGTGCAGGGTATAACAAGCAAGAGCGTGCTAAGTTCGGCCGGGCCGAATCTTATATACCCTCCATCTCTTTTTAGTCAAACAAAGAATAATGTATATGGACGGAGGAGGAGCTATATCAAGTTATAGTCCGATTAGGGGCTCAAGAAGCACAATCGGGAAATTGGTTTATATGGGAGCTGTGTCAAGCTATCGATCGATTCAGACCATATTGCACACGTATGTCGAAGGCCATGGGAAAAGCTGTTGTAAAAAATTTGTGCCAAATCGGATGAGAATTGCGCTCCCTAGAGGCTCAAAAACTCAAGATCCCAGATCGGTTTATATGGCAGCAATATCAGGGTATGGACCGATTTGAACCATACTTCGCATAAATGTTGGAAGTGATACCAAAACACCACGTGCAAAATTACAGCCAAATCGGATAAGAATTCCGCCTTCTAAATGCACAAAAAGTCATGACCCAAGATCAGTTTATATGGCAGCCATACCAGATTATGAACCGATTTGAACCATACTTAGTACAGTTGTTGGAAGTGATACCAAAACACCACGTGCAAAATTACAGCCAAATCGGATAAGAATTCCGCCTTCTAAAAGCTCAAGAAGTCAGGATCCAAGATCGGTTTGTATAGCAGCTATATCAGGTTATGGACCGAATTGAACCAAACGTCGCACATTTGTTGGAAGTGATATCGAAACACTATGTGCAAAATTTCAGTCAAATTGGATGAGAATTGCGCCCTCTAGAGACTCAAAAATTCAAAACCCAAGATCGGTTTTAATGGCAGCTATATCAGTTTATGGACCGATTTGAACCATACTTTGCACAGTTGTTGGAAGTGATATCAAAACACCATGTGCAAAATTTCAGCTAAATCGGATAAGAATTTCGCCTTCTAAAAGCTTAAGAAGTCAAGACCAAAGATCGGTTTATATGGCAGCTATATAAAAACATGGACCGATTTGGCCCATTTACAAACCTAACCGACCTACACCAACAAGAAGTAATTGTGAAAAATTTCAAGCCGCTGGCTCTACTCCTTTAAAAGTTAACGCGCTTTCGACATATATATTATGTTATACTAGCTGTCCAGGGCCCACTCCGCTGCGCCTTCTTTTACTTTATATGAAACAAAAGTTTCCTTGGAATATTAATTTTCGAAGATCTTTTAGTGAAATACCATGCTAACTTGACTAAGAGTTTAACAATATAAGTGCCTTTATCTGAATCCCATATGATTTTTATTGGTCTACGAATTTAAGTTTGGATCTAAGGTGTACTCCATTCCAAAAATACCTCATTTCAGTCCGATATTCTCATGATTTATGATTTAGTGGTGTTTTCGGCGGAGAGGTGGTTCCCCAGATACTTGGCCCTGAAAAAATATCAGCATCGTGTTCTTCTCACAAATACCATTTTTTTAAACCACATATTGCCATTTGCTTAAGAGGAGTCTACTGGATGAGGCGTCCCCCAAACACATGGCCTCAAAATGGGTTATCAAATTCGTTTTCTAATCGCAAATATCTTTCATTTGAGCCACATATTGGCATGGTCGAAAAATTTTTTCCCTTTGGAGGTGTTTTAGGAAAGGGGTGATGCCCTAAATACATGGTCCTACATTTGTATATCAAATTCATATTCTACTCCCAAATACCTTTATTTGAGCCCTATATTGCGATGGTCACTAAAAAATTGCTGTTTGTGGGGTATTTTGGGAAACGGGTAGACCCTCAGAAAATTGGTCCCGAAAATGGGTATCAATTCTTGCTCTAACCCCCAATACCTTTCATTTAAGCTCCACATTGACATGGTCGGTATATATGCCCGATTAAGGGGTGTATTGGGGATTGGGGTGGTCCCCCAAACACTAAGCCCAGAAAACATATCAGCAACGTGCTCTATTCTCATATACCTATATATCATTTATTTGAACCCCATATTGCCATTGCCCTCAAAATTGGATAAAAAATTTGTTTTCTAATCTCATTTAAACTCTTTATTGCAAAAGTCAGCAAATTTGCCTGGTTTGGGATATTGGCCCTAAAAACTATGAATATTTAGCTCCACTCTCTTTAGGACCCAAATTGTCTTAATGAGCAAATACGTCCTATTTGGGGGTTGTTAGGGGTGGTGGACGTCCGCTAAACATCTAGGCCCTAATGTTTATATCAGATACGTGGACTACTCCCAAATACCTTCAATTTGAGCCCCATATTTCAATAGTCGGCAAACATGACCGGCTTGGGGGGTGTATTGGGGATGGGCGGCCACTAAGTGAGTTGGCCTTGAAAATATATATCGGATTCGTATTCCACTTTAAAAACCCTCTTATTTGAGCCTCCTATTGCAATAGTCAGAAAATAATTACTATTTGGGTGGCGTTGTGGGGGTGGGGTGGCCCCATAGACACTTTTCCCGAGTATTGATATCAAAGTCGTGCTTTACTCCCAAAGACCTTTCATTTGAGCCCCATATTGCTACGGTCGTAAATTTGTCCCCTTTGGGGGATGTTTTTGGTGAGAGGCGGCCCCCAAACACTTGGTCCCATATTTGGATATCAGATTCGTATTCTACATTCAAATACCTTTTATTTAAGCCCCATATTCCCATGGTCAGTAAATAAGTTCAGTTTGGGGGGTGTTTTGGGGAAGGGGTGGACCCCCAGAAACGTAGTCCCACATTTGGATATCAGATTCGTAATCTTCTCGCAAATACATTTCATTTGAGTCCCATATTGCCATGGTCTGCAAACATGTCCGATTTAGGGGTGTTTTGTGGCTTGGGGTGGTCCTCCTACCACTTGGTCCGACAATTGGATATCAGATACGTTTTCTTAACCTAAATACCTTTCATTTGAGTCCCATATTGCCGTGATTGGTATAAATATATGTTTGGTAGGTTTTAGGGTGGGGCAGCCCCCCTAGGTACCCTATCCGAAATTGGCATACCAAATTTTTATTTTTAGGGTATTATATCAGAACACACAAAATTTCGCTTAAATCGCACCACCAATCTCCGAGATCTGGCGTTTCTGAAAATTAGAGCAAGGGGGAGGGTACGCCCCCCCCCCCCCCCCCTCCAATTCAGATATCAAAAAATGTAGTACCCTATTTTCACCACGGGATCATTATGCACCATCTGTGAAAATTTCATGAAAATCGGTTCAGCCGTTTCTGAGTCTATAAGGAACACACAAACATACAAACAAACAAACAAACCCAGAAACAAACACAAACTGATTTTAATATATACGATTTTTTTACTCCAAAATTGTTTGTTGATTTTGCTAATAAATTTCTCTGAGCATAACTTTTCTGCAATATTGTACAAAAACCTTTGTAGCCAAGATGCAACCTTGAACCCTAAACAATTAGATTACAAATTTAAGGAATTTTTTGTTTTGTGTATTGTAAAAGAGGGCACAGCGGAGCGTGGCTGGGTTGGCTAGTATATATTAAAAGTAGTAGTAGTACGGTCTATCCGTGTCCGTCCGTCCATCTGTCTGTTAAAATTACGCTACATTCTTTAAAAATAAAGATATTCAGGTGAAACATTGCACAGAGTCTTCTTTTTATAGACATGTTAAGTTGGAAAATGGGCTTTATCGGACTATAGCTATATGGCCCCCATACAAATCGATGTGTCTATTTAAAAAGGTGGTTAATATATTTGTTTTTTGTTGATCTGTTTGTATACACACCACCATAGGATAGGGGGTATATTCATTTAGTCATTCCGTTTGCAACACATCGAAATATCCGTTTCCGACCGTACAAAATATATATATATTTCGGATCGTCGTAAAATTCTAAGAGGATTTATCAATGTTCGTCTGTCCGTTCGTATGTTGTAATCACTCTTCAGCCTCCAATAATTGCGATATTTAGCTGAAATTTGGTGCAGATACGTCTTTTTGCTGCACGCAGGTTTTTGAATGGGCCAAATCGGACCATATTTGGATATAGCTGCCATATAGATCTATCTGCCGCTATATGGTCTTAAGACTATAAAAGCAGTATTTTTTACCCGATTTCGCTCAAATTTAAAATATTTAGTTGCTTTTAGCCTACCGACATTCGACCGCAATATGATTCAGATCAGACTATAACTAAATATAGCTGACACATATTATCTGCCGATTTAGGGTCTGAAGCCCATAAAATCTAAATTTATTATCCGATTTCGCTGAAACTTGAAACAGTGAGCTCCTGCCATCTGCCCCAAATAGGGTTCAGATCGGACTATACTTAGATATTGCTGCCATATAGACCGATCTGGCGATCAGTACAATTTTTAACATTGAATTGTTTTAAGCCTCCCAACATCCGCCCAGAATATGGACTGTTTATAGATATCGGTGTCATACAGACCGATCTGAGGATTTAAGGACAAAATTTTAATGATTTCAAAATTTCAAATGAATTTGTGTTTGTTTGTGGGTTTGCAATTTTTTTTGTTCCGTATAGACACAAAAACGGCTAAACCGATTTCTTTGAAATTTTCACATATTGTGGCGAGAGGTCCGGAAGGAGCAATAAGCTTTTACATTTTTTGATATCGCAAGGAGGGCCGACCTTAACCTTACCTCCCCGTTACCCCAAAAGTACCACCCAAAAATAATAGTGGACCGACCGGGACAATATGAGACTTAAATGAAAGGTATTCAAGTACGAATTTCATACTAAAAATTGGGTCCGCCCGACCTCAAAATCCCTCAAAATACAATAGGTTTATTGTACGATCATGAAAATATGGGGCTAGAATGAAAGGTATTCGGGAGTAGATTAAGAATAGGGTCAGAAAGGAGGTATAGCCTATATCATTGGTTAATATTGGATGGGGGCGGACCCTCCCCTGTTACCCTAAAAACGCCTCCCCAAATCAAAAGTGAACCGATCGGTACTGTATGGGTATCAAATTAAAGATATTGAAGAGTAGAATACGAATATTGTATAAAAACATGGGTTCAAGTAAAAAATTTGCTTCAAGAGGTCGTCCAACCCCACAACTGCTCCAAAAAGACATATTGGACTTACATATCAATATAGAACTCAAATGAAAGGTGTTCGGGTGAAGACTACAAATATGACATGAAACAAATAAAAGCGTGCTAACTCCGGCCGGGCCGAATCTTATATACCCTCCACCATGGATCGGAATTTTCGAGTTCTTTTCCCGACATCTCTTTTTAGGCAAAAAAGGATATAAGAAAAGATTTTCTCTGCTATTAGAGCGATATCAAGATATGGTCCGGTTTGGACCACAATTAAATTATATGTTGGAGACCTGTATAAAATGTCAGCCAATTCAAATAAGAATTGCGCCCTTTGTGAGCTCAAGAAGTAAAATAGAGAGATCGATTTATATGGGAGCTGTATCGGGCTATATACCGATTCAGACCATAATAAACACGTATGTTAATGGTCATGAGAGAATCCGTCGTACAAAATTTCAGGCAAATCAGATAATAATTGCGACCTCTAGAGGCTCAAGAAGTCAAGATCCCAGATCGGTTTATATGGCAGCTATATCAGGTTATGAACCGATTTAAACCATATTTGGCACAGTTGTTGGATATCATAACAAAATACTACGTGCCAAAATTCATTCAAATTGGATAAGAATTGCGCCCTCTAGAGGCTCAAGAAGTCAAGACCCAAGATCGGTTTATATGACAGCTATATCAGGTTATGGACCGATTTGAACCATACCTTGCACAGTTGTTGGAAATCGTAACAAAACACGTCGTGCAAAAATTCATTCCAATCGGATAAGAATTGCGCACTCTAGAGGCTCAAGAAGTCAAGACCCAAGACCGGTTTATATGGCAGCTGTATCAGGTTATGGACCGATTTGAACCATACTTGGCACAGTTGTTGGATGTCATAACAAAACACGTCGTGCAAAATTTCATTCCAATCGGATAAGAATTGCGCACTCTAGAGGCTCAAGAAGTCAAGACCCAAGATCGGTTTATATGGCAGCTATATCAAAACATGGACCGATATGGCCCATTTACAATACCAACCGACCTACACTAATAAGAAGTATTTGTGCAAAATTTCAAGCGGTTGCTTTATTCCTTCGGAAGTTAGCGTGCTTTCGACAGACAGACGGACGGACGGACGGACATGGCTAGATCGACATAAAATTTCACGACGATCAAGAATATATATACTTTATGGGGTCTCAGACGAATATTTCGAGTAGTTACAATCAGAATGACGAAATTAGTATACCCCCCATCTTATGGGGGAGGGTATAAAAATGATTTAGAGGAGTCCGGCCCATGTTGAAGTTTTGTCATTAGAGAATATTGCGCTGAAATTTTGTCTTAAGAAAAGTTATGTAATGCTATGTAGTGCTCACAGTTATCCCATGTCGGCCGGGTGTACTATGTATGAGATAAGTTTAAAATAGCATTGTTTATAAATTATCTTCTTATTGTAACCAGACATTTGATTGAACACCCTTAACGTATTTTTATACCCACCGCCGAAGGATGGGGGTATATTCATTTTGTCATTCCGTTTGCAACACATCGAAATATCCATTTCCGACCCTATAAAGTATATATATTCGTGATCAGCGTAAAAATCTAAGACGATCTAGACATGTCCGTCCGTCTGTCCGTCTGTCTGTTGAATCACGCTACAGTCTTCAAAAATAGAGATATTGAGCTGAAATTTTGCACAGATTCTTTTTTTGTCCATAAGCAGGTTAAGTTCAAAGATGGGCTATATCGGACTATATCTTGATATAGCCCCCATATAGACCGATCCGCCGATTTAGGGTCTTAGGCCCATAAAAGCCACATTTATTATCCAATTTTGCTGAAATTCGGGACAGTGAGTTGTGTTAGGCCCTTGGATATCTTTCTTCAATTTGGTCCAGATCGGTTCAGATTTGGATATAGCTGCCATATAGACCGATCCTCCGATTTATGGTATTAGGCCCATAAAAGGCACATTTATAGTCCGATTTTGCTGAAATTCGGGACAGTGAGTTGTCTTAGGCCCTTCGACATCTTTCTTCAATTTGGTCCAGATCGGTTCAGATTTCGATATAGCTGCCATATATACCGATCCTCCGATTTATGGTGTTAGGCCCATAAAAGCCACATTTATTGGCCGATTTTGCTGAAATTCGGGACAGTGAGTTGTGTTAGGCCCTTCGACGTCTTTCTTCAGTTTGGTCCAGATCGGTTCAGATTTGGATATAGCTGCCATATAGTCCGATCCTCCGATTTATGGTGTTAGGCCCATAAAAGCCACATTTATTGTCCGATTTTGCTGAAATTTGGGACAGTGAGTTGTGTTAGGCCCTTCGACATCTTTCTTCAATTTGGTCCAGATCGGTTCAGATTTGGATATAGCTGCCATATAGACCGATTTTTTGATTTATGGTTTTGGGCCCATAAAATGCTCATTTATTGTCCGATGTTGCCGAAATTCGGGACAGTGAGTTGCGCTAAGCCCCTTGACATTCTCCTGCAACATCGCACAGATCGGTCCAGATGTGGATATAGCTGCCATATAGACCGATATCTAGGGTTTAGGTTTTGGTGCCATAAAAGACGCATTTATTGTCCGATGTCGCTGACATTTGAGATAGTGAGTTTGGTTATGCTCTTCGACGTCCTTCTTCAATTTGGCCCAGATCGGTCCAGATTTGAACATAGCTGCCATATTGACCGAACTCTCGATTAAGGGTTTTGGGCCCATAAAAGAGGCATTTATTATCCGATTTCGCCGAAATTTGGGACAGTGCTTTGTGTTATGCTCTTCGACATTTTTGTGCAACTTGGCCCAAATCGGTCCAGATTTGGATATAGCTGCCATGTAGACCGATATGTCGATTTAAGTCGTCTCCCGATAAAAGGCATATTTTTAATCCGAAATCACTGAATTTTGCCACAGTGACTTATGTTAGGCTTTTCGACATCCGTGTCGTGTATGGTTCACATCGGTTTATTTTTAGATATAGCTAGTGTACTTAATAATATTTGGTCCAAATCGGAACACATTTTGATATAACTGATATGGGACATAAAGTATGAAATTTTCACCGAATTTTGATGAAAGGTGGTTAAATATATACCCGAGATGGTGGGTATCCAAAATTCGGCCCGGCCGAACTTAACGCCTTTTTACTTGTTATAAGAACATGTTGAATAGATTAGTATGGCTGCCAATAGTGACGATCAAAGTGTTCCACTGCTATTGAAAGCCTATACCCTTCTTTTCAAATGTTTACAACATTCGTACTGTTCATAACAGAGTATAGATTAACAGTTAGGGACTTGTTTCTGTATTTTTATACCCTCCACCATAAGATGGGGGGTATACTAATTTCGTCATTCTGTTTGTAACTACTCGAAATATTCGTCTGAGACCCCATAAAGTATATATATTCTTGATCGTCGTGACATTTTATGTCGATCTAGCCATGTCCGTCCGTCTGTCCGTCCGTCCGTCCGTCCGTCCGTCTGTCCGTCCGTCCGTCCGTCCGTCCGTCCGTCTGTCTGTCGAAAGCACGCTAACTTCCGAAGGAGTAAAGCTAGCCGCTTGAAATTTTGCACAAATACTTCTTATTAGTGTAGGTCGGTTGGTATTGTAAATGGGCCATATCGATCCATGTTTTGATATAGCTGCCATATAAACCGATCTTGGGTCTTGACTTCTTGAGCCTCTAGAGTGCGCAATTCTTATCCGATTTGGCTGAAAGTTTGCACGACGTGTTTTGTTATGATATCCAACAACTGCGCCAAGTATAGTTCAAATCGGTCGATAACCTGATATAGCTGCCATATAAACCGATCTTGGGTCTTGACTTCTTGAGCCTCTAGCGTGCGCAATTCTTATCCGATCAGAATGAAATTTTGCACGACGTGTTTTGTTATGACATCCAACAACTGTGCCAAGTATGGTTCAAATCAGTCCATAACCTGATATAGCTGCCATATAAACCGATCTTGGGTCTTGACTTCTTGAGCCTCTAGAGTGCGCAATTCTTATCCGATTGGGATGAAATTTTGCACGACGTGTTTTATTGTGATATCCAACAACTGTGCCTAGTACGGTTCAAATCGGTCCATAACGTGATATAGCTGCCATATAAACCGATCTTGGGTCTTGACTTCTTGAGCCTCTAGAGGGCGCAATTCTCATCCGAATGGAATGGAATTTCGCAAGACGTCTTTTGTTATGATATCCAACAACTGTGCCAAGTATGGTTGAAATCGGTCCATAACCTGATATAGCTGCCATAAAAACCGATCTGGGGATTTGACTTCTTGAGCCTCTAGAGGGCACAATTCTTATCCGATTTGGCTGAAATTTTGCATGACGTATTTTATTTTTACTTTCAACAACTGTATCAAATAAGGTTCAAATCGGTTCATTACCTGATACAGCTGCCATATAAACCGATCTGGGATCTTGACTTCTTGACCCCTATAGGTCGCAATTATTATCCGATATGCCTGAAATTTTGTACGACGGATCCTCTCATGACCATGAACAAACGTATTTATTATGGTCTGAATCGGTCTATAGCCCGATACAGATCCCATATAAATCGTTCTCTCTATTTTACTTCGTGAGCCCCAATGGGCGCAATTCTTATACGAATTGGCTGAAATTTTACACAGGTCTCCAACATATAATTTAATTGTGGTCCGAACCGGACCATATCATGATATCGTTTTAATAGCAGAGAAACTCTTTTTTTATATCCTTTTTTGCCTAAGAAGAGATGCCGGGAAAATAACTCGACAAATGCGATCCATGGTGGAGGGTATATAAGATTCGGCCCGGCCGAACTTAGCACGCTTTTACTTGTTATACCCTCCACCATAAGATGGGGGGTATACTAATTTCGTCATTCTGTTTGTAACTACTCGAAATATTCGTCTGAGACCCCATAAAGTATATATATTCTTGATCGTCGTGACATTTTATGTCGATCTAGCCATGTCCGTCCGTCTGTCCGTCCGTCCGTCCGTCTGTCTGTCGAAAGCACGCTAACTTCCGAAGGAGTAAAGCTAGCCGCTTGAAATTTTGCACAAATACTTCTTATTAGTGTAGGTCGGTTGGTATTGTAAATGGGCCATATCGGTCCATGTTTTGATATAGCTGCCATATAAACCGATCTTGGGTCTTGACTTCTTGAGCCTCTAGAGTGCGCAATTCTTATCCGATTGGGATAAAATTTTGCATGACGTGTTTTGCTATGATATCCAACAACTGTGTTAAGTATGGTTCAAATCGGTCCATAACCTGATATAGCTGCCATATAAACCGATCTTGGGTCTTGACTTCTTGACCCTCTAGAGGGCGCAATTCTTATCCGATTGGAATGGAATTTCGCACGACGTGTTTTGTTATGATACCCAATAACTGTGCCAAGTATGGTTCAAATCGGTCCATAACCTGATATAGCTGCCATATAAATCGATCTTGGGTCTTGACTTCTTGAGCCTCTAGCGTGCGCAATTCTTATCCGATCAGAATGAAATTTTTAACGACGTGTTTTGTTATGATATCCAACAACTGTGCCAAGTATGGTTCAAATCGGTCTATAACCTGATATAGCTGCCATATAAACCGATCTTGGGTCTTGACTTCTTGACCCTCTAGAGGGCGCAATTCTTATCCGATTGGAATGGAATTTCGCACGACGTGTTTTGTTATGATACCCAATAACTGTGCCAAGTATGGTTTAAATCGGTCCATAATCTGATATAGCTGCCATATAAACCGATCTTGGGTCTTGACTTCTTGAGCCTCTAGAGGGCACAATTCTTATCCGATTTGAATGAATTTTTGCACGAAGTATTTCGTTATGATATCCAACAACTGTGCCAAATATGGTTGAAATCGGTCATTAACCTGATATAGCTGTCATATAAGCAGATCTGGGGATTTGGCTTCTTGAGCTTCTAGAGGGCGCAATTCCTATCCGATTTGGCTGAAATTTTGCATGACGTATTTTATTTTTACTTTCAACAACTATGTCAAATAAGGTTCAAATCGGTTCATAACCTGATATAGCTGCCTTATAAACCGATCTGGGATCTTGACTTCTTGACCCCTAGAGGTCGCAATTATTATCCGATATGCCTGAAATTTTGTACGATGGATCCTCTCATGACCATCAATAAACGTGTTTATTATGGTCTCAATCGGTCTATAGTCCGATACAAATCCCATATAAATCGTTCTCTCTATTTTACTTCGTGAGCCCCAATGGACGCAATTCTTATACGAATTGGCTGAAATTTTACACAGGTCTCCAACATATAATATAATTGTGGTCCGGACCGGACCATATCTTGATATCGTTTTAATAGCAGAGCAACTCTTTTCTTATATCCTTTTTTGCCTAAGAAGAGATGCCGGGAAAAGAACTCGATAATTGCGATCCATGGTGGAGGGTATATAAGATTCGGCTCGGCCGAACTTAGCACGCTTTTACTTGTTTAGGCTTATGTTCACCGCTTATATATAACTAACACAACTTTATATTTAAATATAACTTTTTCTATTATCAATTTCTTTCATCCAACATACATATACTCTTAACTTTTCTTTAATAGTTTGCAACACAGTCTGCTTCTTTTCACTCTTCCGCTAGTTGTCACTATAAGCTTCAGATATAAAAAACTCACTGTCAACCAAAAGGATTTAAAATACTTTGACAAGATACAATGGTTCAATGCTTCAATTGTAGTTTTTCTGCAGCATAACGAAGTAGTGAAAATGAGTTCCTAACATCAATGAACCATGAGCACTCCGAGTTCGATAGACAATTGGTGTCGCTTTAACAGTTCCCGGTGCCAACATTTATATCTGATGGGGACGTTATCTCTTCTCATGAAATAGCAAAAGCTAATACAAAACAAGTAAAAGCGTGCTAAGTTCGGCCGGGCCGAATCTTATATACCCTCCACCATGGATCACATTTGTCGAGTTCTTATCCCGGCATCTCTTCTTAGACAAAAAAGGATATAAGAAAAGAGTTGCTCTGCTATTAAAACGATATCAAGATATGGTCCGGTTCGGAACACAATTATATGTTGGAGACCTGTGTAAAATTTCAGCCAATTCGTATAAGAATTGCGCCCATTAGGGCTCACGAAGTAAAATAGAGAGAACGATTTATATGGGATCTGTATCGGGCTATAGACCGATTCAGACCATAATAAACACGTTTGTTGATGGTCATGAGAGGATCCGTCGTACAAAATTTCAGGCATATCGGATAATAATTGCGACCTCTAGGGGTCAAGAAGTCAAGATCCCAGATCGGTTTATATGGCAGCTATATCAGGTTATGAACCGATTTGAACCTTATTTGACACAGTTGTTGAAAGTAAAAATGAAATACGTCATGCAAAATTTCAGCCAAATCGGATAGGAATTGCGCCCTCTAGAAGCTCAAGAAGTCAAATCCCCAGATCTGTTTATATGACAGCTATATCAGGTTATGGACCGATTTCAACCATACTTGGCACCGTTGTTGCATATCATAAAGAAATACTTCGTGCAAAAATTCATTCAAATCGGATAAAAATTGTGCCCTCTAGAGGCTCAAGAAGTCAAGACCCAAGATCGGTTTATATGGCAGCTATATCAGGTTATGAACCGATTTAAACCATACTTGGCACAGTTGTTGGATATTATAACAAAACACGTCGTGCAAAATTTCATTTCAATCGGATAAGAATTGCGCACTCTAGAGGCTCAAGAAATCAAGACCCAAGATCGGTTTATATGGCAGCTATATCAGGTTATGGACCGATTTGAACCATACGTGGCACTGTTAATGGATATAATAACAGAACACGTCGTGCAAAATTTCATTCTGATCGGATAAGAATTGCGCACGCTAGAGGCTCAAGAAGTCAAGACCCAAGATCGGTTTATATGGCAGCTATATCAGGTTATGGACCGATTTGAACTTTACTTGGCTCAGTTGTTGGATATCATAACAAAACACATCGTGCAAAATTTCATTCTGATCGGATAAGAATTGCGCACTCTAGAGGCTCAAGAAGTCAAGACCCAAGATCGGTTTATATGGCAGCTATATCAAAACATGGACCGATATGGCCCATTTACAATACCAACCGACCTACACTGATAAGAAGTATTTATGCAAAATTTCAAGCGGCTAGCTTTACTCCTTCGGAAGTTAGCGTGCTTTCGACAGACAGACGGACGGACGGACGGACGGACGGACGGACGGACAGACGGACGGACGGACGGACGGACGGACGGACGGACAGACGGACGGACATGGCTAGATCGACATTAAATGTCACGACGATCAAGAATATATATACTTTATGGGGTCTCAGACGAATATTTCGAGTAGTTACAAACAGAATGACGAAATTAGTATACCCCCCATCTTATGGTGGAGGGTATAAAAAAAGGATAAAAGCAAACAGAAAACTAAAGCGAAGGCTACTTCACTTAATTCCAAACGATTGACAGTTACGTGTTGCTTTCAGTGAGAAATTCGAAAATTGGAACAAAGACTTAGAGTGACAGTCTAAAGACACACTAGATAGAATGGGGTTGATTTTAATACCCTCCACTATAGGATGGGGGCATACTAATTTCGTCATTCTATTTGTAACTCCTCGAAATAGTCGTCTAGATCACCATAAAGTATATATTGTGTTGCCCAAAAAGTAATTGCGGATTTTTTAAAAGAAAGTAAATGCATTTTTAATAAAACTTAGAAAGAACTTTAATCAAATATACTTTTTTACACTTTTTTTTCTAAAGCAAGCTAAAAGTAACAGCTGATAATTGACAGAAGAAAGAATGCAATTACAGAGTCACAAGCTGTGAACAAATTTGTCAACGCCGACTATATGAAAAATCCGCAATTACTTTTTGGGCAACCCAATACATTCTTGATCGTCATGACATTTTAAGTCGAACTAGCCATGTCCGTCTGTCTGTCGAAAGAACGCTAACTTTCGAAAGAGTAAAGCTAGCCTGTTGGAATTTTGCACAAATACTTCTTATTAGTGTAAGTCGGTTGGGATTGTAAATGGGCCATATCGGTAAATGTTTTGATATAGCTGCTATATAAACCGATTTTGGATCTTGACTTCTTGAGTCACTAGAGGGTGCAATTCTTATCCGATTTTGGGTGAAATTTTGCAAGACGTGTTTGGTTATGACTTCCAACAACTGTGCTAAGAAGACTTCAAATCGATCCATAACCAGCTATATCTGCCTCATAAACCGATATGGGCTCTTGATTTCTTGAGCCACAAGTGGACACAATTATTATCCCATTTAGCTGAAGTTTTGCATGAGGTGTTTTGTTATGACTTCCATATTGGTTGCCAAATTTGGTTGAAATCGGTCCATATCCTGGTATAGCTGCCATATAAACCGATCCGGGGTCTTGACTTCTTGAGCCTTTACAGGACGCAATTCATATTCGTTTTTGCTGAAATTTTGCATGCCGTGTTTTGTTATGACTTCCAACAACTGTGCTAAGTATGGTTCAAATCGGTCCATAACCTGATATAGCTGCCTTATAAACCGATCTGGGATCTTCACTTCTTAAGCCTCCAAAGTGTGCAATTATTATCAGATTTGACTGAAATTTTGTACAACGGCTTCTCCCATGACCTTTAACATACGTTTTGAATATGGTCGGAATCGATTTTAAGCCTAATACAGCTCCCCTATAAACCAACCCTCCTATTTCACTTTTTCAGCCCCTAAAGGGCTTACTTACTAGATTTGGCTGACATTTTACACAATGGCTTCTAATATGGTCTCCAATATTCAATTCAATTATGGTCCGAATTTAACATGTCGGACATGTCTAGATCGTCTTAGATTTTTACGCTGATCACGAATATATATACTTTATAGGGTCGGAAATGGATGTTTCGATGTGTTGCAAACGGAATGACAAAATGAATATACCCCCATCCTTCGGTGGTGGGTATAAAAATACGTTAAGGGTGTTCAATCAAATGACTGGTTACAATAAGAAGATAATTTATAAACAATGCTATTTTAAACTTATCTCATACATAGTACACCCGGCCTACATGGGATAACTGTGAGCACTACATAGCATTACATAACTTTTCTTAAGACAAAATTTCAGTGCAATATTCTCTAATGACAAAACTTCAACATGGGACGGACTCCTCTAAATCATTTTTATACCCTCCCCCATAAGATGGGGGGTATACTAATTTCGTCATTCTGATTGTAACTACTCGAAATATTCGTCTGAGACCCCATAAAGTATATATATTCTTGATCGTCGTGAAATTTTATGTCGATCTAGCCATATCCGTCCGTCTGTCCGTCCGTCCATCCGTCCGTCCGTCCGTACGTCCGTCTGTCTGTCGAAAGCACGCTAACTTCCGAAGGAGTAAAGCTAGCCGCTTGAAATTTTGCACAAATACTTTTTATTAGTGTAGGTCAGTTGGTATTGTAAATGGGCCATATCGGTCCATGTTTTGATATAGCTGCCACATAAACCGATTTTTGGTCTTGACTTCTTGAGCCTCTAGAGTGCACAATTCTTATCCGATTGGGATGAAATTTTGCACGACGTGTTTTGTTATGATATCCAATAACTGTGCCAAGTATGGTTCAAATCGGTTTATAAGCTGATATAGCTGCCATATAAACCGATCTTGGGTCTTGATTTCTTGAGCCTCTAGAGTGCGCAATTTTTATCCGATTTGAATGAAATTTTGCACGACGTGTTTTGTTACGATATCCAACAACTGTGCCAAGTATGGTTCAAATCGGTCCATAACCTTATAAAGCTGTCATATTAGCCGATCTTGGGTCTTGACTTCTTGAGCCTCTAGAGGGCGCAATTTTTATCCGATTTGAATGAATTTTGGCACGTGGTATTTTGTTACGATATCCAACAACTGTGCCAAGTATGGTTCAAATCGGTTCATAACCTGATATAGCTGTCATATAAACCGATCTGGGATCTTGACTTCTTGAGCCTCTAGAGGTCGCAATTATTATCCGATTTGCCTGAAATTGTGTACGACGAATTCTCTCATGACCAATAACATACGTGCTTATTATGGTCTGAATCGGTCTATAGCCCGATACAGCTCCCATATAAATCGATCTCTCTATTTTACTTCTTGAACCCACAAAGGGCGCAATTCTTATTCGAATTGGCTGACATTTTACACAGGTCTCCAACATAATATAATTTAATTGTGGTCCAAACCGGACCATATCTTGATATCGCTCTAAGAGCAGAGAAAATCTTTTCTTATATCCTTTTTTTGCCTAAGAAGAGATGCCGGGAAAAGAACTCGACAAATGCGATCCATGGTGGAGGGTATATAAGATTCGGCCCGGCCGAACTTAGCACGCTTTTACTTGTTTTTACTTAAAGCAAATAACGCTCGATATTCAAAACTTTGTTTATTTCCAATTATTATGGCTATCTAGATATATATACACTTTCATTTTCGTAGTTATAACTTATTATTTTTAGTAGATTATCGTTAAAAAAAAGAAAAAAAACATGAATTTTGGAATTTAAGTTTTTTTTTTTTAATTCTAAATTGAATAAAAAATAATGTTACTTTCCCAAAGTTAGATTCCCAAATAATGTGTTAAATATATATTTTTTTTTTTTATTATTTGTTCGAATTTAAGAATTTTTTTGGTAAAATTTTTTATTATTAGAATATGAATTTTCAAATTTCGATTCTTTGTTATAGAAATTCATCAAGCTTAAACTATAAAATTACTTTAGATTGCTATTAAGAGAATAGAATGGAATGTATTAAGAGGTTAGTCAATAAAGAGAAGATGTACTTTGAGTAAACCCGAAGATTATCTGTTTGACTACTTAGTAATGTAGGGAAAAGGTTTGTAAGGGGCATTTTTGGGATGCAACAAAAGTAGATTTTATTTTGGAATGTTGCAACCATGGTTGGGTGGGCTCGTGTGCAACTTAACAACTTGTTGCAGAACATCATTTGGACCTCCGTTTCCTGTCTGTCTATGTTTCTAAACACTATCCTGTATAAACCTCCTGTTTCCGTTTCTGTTGTTACCTACATTACCCATCTACACCTCCGTTTCCTCCATTGTCTTTTAAACTACTATTTATCTCTTTTCCTTTTTAACAAAAAAAAAAAAAAAAAACAAATGCACGTAAACTTTATATTTATCTGTAGCGAAGTGGTAATGGAATATTGAAGGTTTTCTAACCCCCCCTTCGACGAGCAATAAGGCTGGAACCACACGTGCATTACCTTCGATCATACTCCCAATAACATCATCCACATACAATTTCGTTATATGATACACTAAATCGAATCAGAAAGTGATTCTGAGTCGATCGGTATACTACCAATGGGTCTAGCTCTCCTCCTTCTTAGCGTTTCAAACAAATATACAAATCTTTAATACCCTGTACCCCAGCGGTGGTGTAGGGTATACAAATGAAATTGTTGCGCTTTGTTTGTTTGTCTGTTTCGTATAGACTCAAAAACTGCATAACTGATTTTAGTGAAATATTCACAGATGGTAGAGTTTGAGCCCCCGGTGAAAATTCTTTGATGTCCGATGGGAGCGGACCCTCCCCCTTACCAAAATTTTCAAAAATGCCAGATCTCGGAGATGTGTCCACCGATTTAAGCGAAATTTTGTATGCCATCTTATGGTACCCCAAAAACACGAAATTGGTATAAAATTTTAGGATCATATAACCTGTAGGGACGCCCCATCCCAAAACCCAACCGAACAGGCGAGTTTGCCTATTGGGACAATATGGGTATCATATGAAAGGTATTTAAGAGTAGAGTACGAACTTGGTATAAAAATTTCACCCTAACTGTTCGAGCGGATCGATTGGGACAATATGGGTATCAAATGAAAGATGTTTGGAAGTTGAGAACACATCTGTTATAAGAATTTTGTGCAAGTTGGGGCCTCTTCAACCCCAAAAACCCCCAAAACGGGCATGACTGTTCAATGTCTCAAAATGAGCATAAAATGAAAGGTCTTTGAGAGTTGACCACGAATCTGATATATACATTTGGGACGGGCCCACCCACTTCATACGCGTTAATAAGACGAGTGGCTCGATCGGGATAATATGGGAATTTAACGAAAGGTCTATGACAGTAGAGTTCAAATCTAATGTTGATATAAGAATTCGAGTATCTGGGTCACGTCCTGCCGTTCAGCCTAACATGTAGATCTCGGCATTAAAGGACTCGAATAAATTGTCTTTTGGGTCTTAGCGTTGGGTGGACCGATCATCTCCTCCAAATAAAAACAACAACACCAAACTGTCATGTAGGACGACCAAGAATATAATGTATTCAAATGAAAGAATGTGTCAGAGGGCAATCGCCTACCCCCCAAAAAAAAAGGAATTAAAAATAATAAATCAATGCCCTGATCGGTATTCATTTATTATAGAACAGATAGAATAAAACAGCAATATAAGTCTTTGGTAGTAGGGCACACTTTTTACCCTCAAATTGGGATAGCCACAGAGGGACCTGTGGATCTTTAAAATGTGGTATCCCAAGGTTGCTTTGAAATATGATTTTGAAAGTAGATAACCAATACAACAAAAAAATTAATTATTGTGGATCTAAACGGGACCCGTAACCCAGAATATCTTGATCGCCACCTTCAAAATGCTTTACATTATAGGGCCAAATAAAATCGTGCTAAAGCACGATGCTGAAATTATTTCAGGGTCCGCCTCCCAAACTCCCTTTAAGTCGTCATGTTTGCCTTCTAAGGGGCTCAAAAAACAGGTATGTGATAAAAGAAAACTATCTTGATATCCAATTTTGAATCCAATTGTTTGAGGGTCGTCTCACCCCACAAACTTCCCCTAAACCAATTGCAATTGCGGCTCCTTTACCCTATTTTTAAAAGCGCCAGATCTCGGAAATGGATGGGGCGATTAACGCGAAATTTAGTACGTTTAAAATAACTTAAAAGCAGTGTCGGCCGCCCCACCTCACAAGCCCGCCAAATGGAAATTTAAACCAATAATTACAATATTAGGCTGAAATGAAAGATGAAAGACTAGAGTACCACCTCAACCCCAAAAACACCCTCATACCGGACATATTTACTGACCATAGCAATATAAGGCTCAAATGAAAGAAAATTATATACACATTGACACCCCAGGAACAAGACTTTTTTCCTGACCGTGCCAGTATAGGGCTCAGATAAATAAGAGAGTGAAAGAAGGCGAAGCGGAGCGGGCCCTGTCCAGCTATTTCTATATAAAAATTGCATTAAAATTTTGTCTTAAAAAAACACTTCAATGAAATTGTGTATATATTCTGAATAAATTTCATTAAAATTTTATGTTTGAAAATAATTTCATTGAATTATGTGTCACAGGACAAAAATTGATTAATTATTTTAGTGAAAATGTCACTTTCAAGGTTATCCATATTAACCCTACCAGTCGTGCAATGGATATTTAACAAGTAGGGACGGGCTAAAGTCGGGCCCGCCCTTTTGATACACTACACCGCATTTTATATACAGGCTAAGTCGTCAAATTTAAAATTTGCTATGTAGAATTTCGATCAAAATCCGTATTGTAAAAGCCATTGAGTAAATCGTTGTGCAATTTTTTGAGAAGATCGATTGATAAATGGGTTATCAAAGGGCTTAAAGGTGAACATCGGGATATGCATATATATGGGAGATATATCTAAATCTGAACTGATTTCTTTTAAATTCACCAATAATGTCGAGACTTATAAGAGAATCACTAGTCATAAGGGTTAACAAATTACCAAATTATTGCAATACTTGTCCAAATCGAAATAACATATATATATGGGACCTATATCTAAATCTGAACCGATTTCTATTAAATTCACCAATAATGTCGAGACTTATAAGAGAATCACTAGCGCAACATTTCGTGAGAATCGGTATACAAATGACGATATAATTGCAATTTTAGTCCAAATCGGACGAACATGTATATGAGAATTATATCTAAATCTAGCCCGATTTCTATAAAATTTACCAATAATGTCGAAACTTATAAGAGAATAACTTGTGCAAAATTTCGTGAAAATTAGTTTACAAATGACGAACGAACATATATATGGGAGCTATATCCAAATCTAAACCGATTTGTTTCCAATTTCAATAGGCTTCGTCTCTAGGTCCAAGAATATGATTGTGCCAAATTTAAAGACGATCGGATGAAAATTTCGAACTGTACTTTGTAAACAGATTAACATGGACAGACGGACAGACAGATATAGCTAAATCGATTCAAGAAGTGTTTCTGAATCGATCGGTATACTTATCAATGGTTATATCTCTCTTCCTTCTTGTTATTTAAACCTAATTCACAAACTTATAATACACCGTACCAGAGTAGTGGTGCAGGGTATAAAAAATTCAAAACTTGCACACTTTTTGAATAAGCTCAGTTTTCGAACAGTTTGAAAGTCCAGTTCAGGAAAAAGTTGGCACATGAATCACTTTACAAACGTACGTAGTACGAGCACATTTTTAGTTTCAAAATTTTAATTTTTTATTCAAACCACCGTAGGATGAGGGTATACTAATTATAACACCTCGAAATATTCGCCTAAGACCCTATAAAGTATACATATTCTTGATTGTCATGACATTTGAAGTCGATCTAACTATGTCCGGTCATATGTCCGTCCGTCCAACCGTCTGTCAGATCCTTACTATTGAAGTAGGTCGTTAGGGATTGGAAATGAGACATATCGGTCCAGATTTGGATATAGCTCCCATATAAACCGATCTCCCGATTAGACATTTTGAGTCCTTACATGCCACAATTTTTGACCAATTTGACTGAAATTCAATTTCATGTAGTGTTCCGTTATGAGTTCCAACAACTGGGACAAGTACGGTCAAATCGGTATATAACCAGATATAGCTCTCATAAAAACCGATCCTTCGATTTAACTTCTTGAGCCCTTAAAAGTAAGCTCCAAATCGGTATATAACCTAATATAACCGATCTAATATAAACCGATCTCGGGATTTGTATTCTTGAGCCCCTGAAAGACCCAATTTTTGTCCGATTTGGCTGAAATATTGCATGTAGTGTTGTGTTATGACTTCCAAAAACTATGCTAAGTACGCTTCAAATCGGTCTATAACCTGATATAGCTCCCATATAAACCGATCACCCGATTTAATTTCTTGAGCCCTTACAAGCCGCAATTTTCGTCTAAGACCCCATAAAGTATATATTTTCTTGGGCGTCTCGACGTTCCGAGTCGATCTAGCCATGTCCGGTCGTGCCTCTGACGGTCTGTCGAAATCACGATAGTGGTCGAATGCGTATAGCTAGCCGTTTGTTCGGTTCAAATGTATCTTCTTCTTCTTATATATAAAACTAGCTGACCCGGGCCCGCTCCGCTGCGCCTTCTATTACTTTATATGGAGCAAAATTTTACTTGGAATATTTAATTTCAACAAAGAGCGATTAGTGAAATACCATGCTACGCAAATTGTACATCGCTTGACTAACAGTTTAACAATATAAGTGACCATATTGTGATGGTCAGTAAAAAATTACTTTTTGTTTGGTATTTTGGGAAAGGGGTAGACCTCCAGATAATTGATCCCGACAGTGGCTATCAATACTTGCTCTGCCCCCCAGTTCCTTTCATTTAACCCCCACATTGACATGGTCGGTAATTATGCCCGATCTAGGGGAGTTTCGGGGATTGGAGTGGCCCCCAAACACTAAGCCCGGAAAATATATCAGCAACGTGCTCTATTCTCATATATCTATACCATATATTTGAACCCCATATAAAATTAGATATAAAATTCGATTTGTTATCTCATTTAAACTCCTTATTGCAAAAGTCAGAAAATATGTTCGGTTTGGGGTATTAGCCCTAAAAACTATAAATATTTAGTTCCACTCTCTTTAAGACCCCAATTGTCTTGGTGAGCAAACACGTACTATAGGGGGTTGTTATGGTGGTGGGACGTCCCATAGACAATTGATCCCTAATGTTGATATCAGATGCGTGGTCTACTCCTAAACACCTTTAATTTGAGCCCCATATTTCCATCGTCGGTAAACATGACCTGCTTGGGGGTGTTTTGGGGGATGGGCGACCACTCAGTGAGTTGGCCTTGAAAATATATATCGGATTCGTGTTCTACTCTAAAAACCCTCTTATTTGAGCTTCATATTGCAGTTGTCAGCAAATACTTCCTATTTGGGTGGTGTTGTAAGGGTGGGGTGGCCCCATAAACACTTTTCCCGAATATTGATATCAAGTTCGTGCTTTACTCCCAAAGACCTTTCATTTGAGCCCCATATTGGTATGGTCGTAAATTTGTCGCCTTTTGGCGATGGACCCATATTTGGATATCAGATTCGAATTCTACACTAAAATAACTTTTATTTAAGCCCCATATTCCCATGGTCAGTAAATAAGTCCTGTTTGGGGGGTGTTTTGGGGAAGGGGTGGACCCCCAGAAACGTGGTCCCACATTTGGATATCAGATTCATATTCTACTCGCAAATACCTTTCATTTGAGTCCCATATTGCTCTAGTCAGTATATATGTTCGATTTAGGGGTGTTTTGGGGTTTGGTATGGTCCCCCTAACACTTGGTTCGACAATTGATTTCAGATACGTTTTCTAATCTTAATTACCTTTCATTTGAGTCCCATATTGTCGTGTTTGGTCTAAATATATGTTTGATAGGTTTTAGGATGGGGCAGCCCCCCTATTTCCTATTAGTGTAGGTCAGTTTGGTATTGTAAATGGGCCGACGTATTTTGTTATGATATCCAACAATTGTGACAAGTATGGTTTAAATCGATCCATAACCTCATATAGCTGCCATATAAACCGATCTTGGGTCTTGACTTCTTGAGCCTCAAGAGTTCGCAATTCTTATCCGATTTGAATGAAATTTTGCACGTAGTATTTTCTTATGATATCCAACAATTGTGCCAAGTATGGTTTAAATCGGTCCATAACCTGATATAGCTGCCATATAAACCGATCTTAGGTCTTGACTTCTTGAACCTCTGAAGCCGCAAATCTTATCCGATGGGAATGAAATTTTGCACGACGTATTTTGTTATGATATCCAACAATTGTGCCAAGTATGGTTCAAATCGGTTCATAATCTGGTATAGCTGTCATATAAACCGATCTGGGGTTTTGATTTCTTGAGCCTCTAGAGGGCGCAATTATCGTCCGATTAAACTAATATTTTGCACGTAGTGTTTTGGTATTACTTTCAATAATTGTGCTAAGTATGATTCAAATCGGTTCATAATCTGGTATAGCTGTCATATAAACCAATCTTGGATCTTGACTTCTTGAGCCAATTAAGGGAGCAATTCTCATCCTATTTGGCCGAAATTTTGCATGAGGTGTTTGGTTATGACTTCCAATAACTGTGCTAAGTATGGCGTAAATCGATATAGAACCTGATATAGCTGCCATAAAAACCGATCTGGATTCTTGACTTCTTGAACCTCTAGAGGGCGCAATTCTCATCCGATTTGGCTGAAATTTTGTACAAGGGCTTCTCCCATGACCTTCAACATACGTGCCTAGTATGGTCTGAATCGACCAATAGCTTGATACAGCTCTTATATAAACCTATCTCCCGATTTTGCTTCTTGAGCCCCTACAAGGCGCAATTCTTATCCGAATGAACTGAAATATTACACAATGACTTCTACAATGTCAATCAGCATTCATTTATGGTCCGAATCGGACTATAACTTGATATAACTCCAATAGCATAACAGTTCTAATTCAATATTCTATGTTTGTCTAAAAAGAGATACCGCGCATAAAACTCGACAAATGCGATCAATGGTAAGGGTATATAAGATTCGGCCCGGCCGAACTTAGCACTCTTACTTACTTGTTACTTTTAGGGTACTATATAAAATCACACAAAATTTCGCTTAAATTACACCACCCATCTCCGTGATCTGGTGTTTCTGAAAAATAGGGTAAGAGGGAGGGTTCATCCCCCCTTCAGATATCAAAAAATGTAGTACCCTATTTTCACCACGGGATCATTATGCACCATCTGTGAAAATTTCAAGAAAATCGGTTCAGCTGTTTCTGAGTCTATAAGGAACACACAAACAAACAAACACAAATTGATTTTTATACCCTCCACCATAAGATGGGGGGTATACTAATTTCGTCATTCTGTTTGTAACTACTCGAAATATTAGTCTGAGACCCCATAAAGTATATATATTCTTGATCGTCGTGAAATTTTATGTCGATCTAGCCATGTCCGTCCGTCCGTCCGTCTGTCTGTCGAAAGCACGCTAACTTCCGAAGGAATAAAGCTAGCCGCTTGAAATTTTGCACAAATACTTCTTATTAGTGTAGGTCAGTTGGTATTGTAAATGGGCCATATCGGTCCATGTTTTGATATAGCTGCCATATAAACCGATCTTGGGTCTTGACTTCTTGAGCCTCTAGAGTGCGCAATTCTTATCCGATTGGAATGAATTTTTGCACGACGTGTTTTGTTACGATTTCCAACAACTGTGCAAGGTATGGTTCAAATCGGTCCATAACCTGATATAGCTGTCATATAAACCGATCTTGGGTCTTGACTTCTTGAGCTTCTAGAGGGCGCAATTCTTATCCAATTTGAATGAATTTTGGCACGTAGTATTTTGTTATGATATCCAATAACTGTGCCAAATATGGTTTAAATCGGTTCATAACCTGATATAGCTGCCATATAAACCGATCTGGGATCTTGACTTCTTGAGCCTCTAGAGGTCGCAATTATTATCTGATTTGCCTGAAATTTTGTACGACGGATTCTCTCATGACCATTAACATACGTGTTTATTATGGTCTGAATCGGTATATAGCCCGATACAGCTCCCATATAAATCGATCTCTCTATTTTACTTCTTGAGCTCACAAAGGGCGCAATTCTTATTCGAATTGGCTGACATTTTACACAGGTCTCCAACATATAATTTAATTGTGGTCCAAACCGGACCATATCTTGAAATCGCTCTAATAGCAGAGCAAATCTTTTCTTATATCCTCTTTTGCCTAAGAAGAGATGCCGGGAAAAGAACTCGACAAATGCGATCCATGGTGGAGGGTATATAAGATTCGGCCCGGCCGAACTTAGCACGCTTTTACCTGTTATATATAAGATTCAATTTGTGTATGTTTGTTTGTTTGTTTATCGGTTTGTTTGCCCCAGCACCAAAACCCTTTAAACTAGGTTTGTTTGACTATCATGACAATATGGGTATCAAATGAAAAGTATGCGGGAGTAGATAACGAAACTGGCTTACAAATTCGTGTCGAAGTGGGGTCACCCCACCCCCACAAAAACGCCCAAAATGGGCACATTAGCCAATCACGGATATATGGGACTCGGTTTGTTTGTTCCGTGTAGACTGAAAAACGGCAGAACCGATTTTCTCGAAATTTTCGCATGCTGTGTAGGTTGGTCTGGAAGGAAACATAGGTTATATAATTTTTCGGTATCGGAAGGGGGACGGACCCTCCTCTAAATCGAGGCACAACCCTAAATCGAGGCAATATAAGTATAAAATGAATGGTATTGGGGAGTAGAATACGAATATGGTATTAAAATTTGAGTCTATGTACCCATCGGGCCGTTCGAACCCCAAAACTCCCCCAAACAGACATATTGGACGTTCATTTCAATATGGGGCGCAAATGAAAGGTATTCGGGATTAGATTTCGAATCTGTCATACAAAATCAGATCAAAGTATAAGGGGTCACGCCACCCCTCAAAAACGCCATTAAAGCAATTATGACTATATGATACTTGGCTGAACCGATTTGTATACCCTCCACCATAAGATGGGGGGTATACTAATTTCGTCATTCTGTTTGTAACTACTCGAAATATTCGTCTGAGACCCCATAAAGTATATATATTCTTGATCGTCGTGACATTTTATGTCGATCTAGCCATGTCCGTCCGTCTGTCCGTCCGTCCGTCCGTCCGTCCGTCCGTCCGTCCGTCCGTCCGTCTGTCTGTCGAAAGCACGCTAACTTCCGAAGGAGTAAAGCTAGCCGCTTGAAATTTTGCACAAATACTTCTTATTAGTGTAGGTCGGTTGGTATTGTAAATGGGCCATATCGATCCATGTTTTGATATAGCTGCCATATAAACCGATCTTGGGTCTTGACTTCTTGAGCCTCTAGAGTGCGCAATTCTTATCCGATTTGGCTGAAAGTTTGCACGACGTGTTTTGTTATGATATCCAACAACTGCGCCAAGTATAGTTCAAATCGGTCGATAACCTGATATAGCTGCCATATAAACCGATCTTGGGTCTTGACTTCTTGAGCCTCTAGCGTGCGCAATTCTTATCCGATCAGAATGAAATTTTGCACGACGTGTTTTGTTATGACATCCAACAACTGTGCCAAGTATGGTTCAAATCAGTCCATAACCTGATATAGCTGCCATATAAACCGATCTTGGGTCTTGACTTCTTGAGCCTCTAGAGTGCGCAATTCTTATCCGATTGGGATGAAATTTTGCACGACGTGTTTTATTGTGATATCCAACAACTGTGCCTAGTACGGTTCAAATCGGTCCATAACGTGATATAGCTGCCATATAAACCGATCTTGGGTCTTGACTTCTTGAGCCTCTAGAGGGCGCAATTCTCATCCGAATGGAATGGAATTTCGCAAGACGTCTTTTGTTATGATATCCAACAACTGTGCCAAGTATGGTTGAAATCGGTCCATAACCTGATATAGCTGCCATATAAACCGATCTGGGGATTTGACTTCTTGAGCCTCTAGAGGGCACAATTCTTATCCGATTTGGCTGAAATTTTGCATGACGTATTTTATTTTACTTTCAACAACTGTATCAAATAAGGTTCAAATCGGTTCATTACCTGATACAGCTGCCATATAAACCGATCTGGGATCTTGACTTCTTGACCCCTATAGGTCGCAATTATTATCCGATATGCCTGAAATTTTGTACGACGGATCCTCTCATGACCATGAACAAACGTATTTATTATGGTCTGAATCGGTCTATAGCCCGATACAGATCCCATATAAATCGTTCTCTCTATTTTACTTCGTGAGCCCCAATGGGCGCAATTCTTATACGAATTGGCTGAAATTTTACACAGGTCTCCAACATATAATTTAATTGTGGTCCGAACCGGACCATATCATGATATCGTTTTAATAGCAGAGAAACTCTTTTTATACCCTCCACCATAAGATGGGGGGTATACTAATTTCGTCATTCTGTTTGTAACTACTCGAAATATTCGTCTGAGACCCCATAAAGTATATATATTCTTGATCGTCGTGAAATTTTATGTCGATCTAGCCATGTCCGTCCGTCTGTCCGTCCGTCCGTCCGTCCGTCCGTCCGTCCGTCCGTCCGTCCGTCCGTCCGTCCGTCCGTCCGTCTGTCTGTCGAAAGCACGCTAACTTCCGAAGGAGTAAAGCTAGCCGCTTGAAATTATGCACAAATACTTCTTATTGGTGTAGGTCGGTTGGTATTGTAAATGGGCCATATCGGTCCATGTTTTGATATAGCTGTCATATAAACCGATCTTGGGTCTTGACTTCTTGAGCCTCTAAAGTGCCCAATTCTTATCCGATTGGCACGAAATTTTGCACGACGTG
The DNA here is from genome assembly GCF_963082655.1 of Stomoxys calcitrans. Taxonomy (NCBI): domain Eukaryota; kingdom Metazoa; phylum Arthropoda; class Insecta; order Diptera; family Muscidae; genus Stomoxys; species Stomoxys calcitrans. Next base: position 59,714,176 of record NC_081552.1, read on the forward strand.
TTTTGTTATGATGTCCAACAACTGTGCTAAGTATGGTTCAAATCGGTCCATAATCTGATATAGCTGCCATATAAACCGATCTTGTGTCTTGACTTCTTGAGCCTCTAGAGAGCCCAATTCTTATCCGATTTGAATGAATTTTGGCACGACGTGTTCTGTTATGATATCCAACAACTGTGCTAAATATGGTTCAAATCGGTTCATAATCTGATATAGCTGCCATATAAACCGATCTTGGGTCTTGAATTCTTGAACCTCTAAAGTGCGCAATTCTTATCCGATTGGCATGAAATTTTGCACGACGTGTTTTGTTATGATATTCAACAACTGTGCCAAGTTTGGTCCTAATCGGTCCATAACCTGATATAGCTGCCATTTAAACCGATCTTGGGTCTTGACTTCTTAAGCCTCTAGAGTGCGCAATTCTTACCCGATTATAATGAAATTTTGCACGACTTGTTTTGTTATGATATTTAACAACTGTGCCAAGTATGGTCCTAATCGGTCTATAACCTGATATAGCTGCCATATAAACCGATCTTGGGTCTTGACTTCTTAAGCCTCTAAAGTGCGCAATTCTTATCAGATTGGAATGAAATTTTGCACGACATGTTTTTTTTTATGATATCCAACAAGTGTGCCAAAAATGGTTCAAATCGGCTAATAAACTGATATAGCTGTCATATAAACAGATCTGGGGACTTGACTTCTTGAGCTTCTAGAGGGCGCAATTCCTACCTGATTTGGCTGAAATTTTGCATGACGTTTTTTATTTTTTATTTTTTCTTTCAACCACTGTGTCAAATAAGGTTTAAATCGGTTCATAACCTGATATAGCTGCCATATAAACCGATCTGGGATCTTGACTTCTTGAGCCTCTAGAAGTCGCAATTATTATCCGATTTGCCTGAAATTTTGTACGATGGATCCTCTCTTGACCATCAACATACGTTTTTGTTATGGTCTAAATCTGTTTATAGCCCGATACAGCTCCCATATAAATCGATCTCTCTATTTTACTTTTTGAGCCCCCAAAGGGCGCAATTCTTACTCGAATTGGCTGACATTCTACACAGGTCTCCAACATATAATTTAATTGTGGTCTAAACCGGATCATATCTTTATATCGCTCCAATAGCAGAGCAAATCTTTTCTTATATCACTTTTTGCCTAAGAAGAGATGTCGGGAAAAGAACTCGACAACTGCGCTCCATGGTGGAGGGTATATAAGATTCGGCCCGGCCGAACTTAGCACGCTTTTACTTGTTTTATATCCTTTTTTGCCTAAGAAGAGATGCCGGGAAAAGAACTCGACAAATGCGATCCATGGTGGAGGGTATATAAGATTCGGCCCGGCCGAACTTAGCACGCTTTTACTTGTCTAAAATTTGTATAGATTGTGGACGTTTGTCTGGAAGGAAACATAGGCTTTATAACTTTTAGATATCGGGTGGAGGCGGACCCTCCCCTCCCCGATACCCCAAAAACGCCACCCATATCCGAAAGTGGTCCGATGGGCACAATAAGGGTATCAAATGAAACGTATTGGAGACCAGAAAACGAATATGGTATTAAAATTTACGTTCAAGTACCCAGCGGCCCTCCCCCAACCCCAAAATATGGGACTCCAATGAAAAGTATTTGGTAGTAGATTACAAATATGGCATAAAACATTAGGTCCAAGTAATGGAAGGTAGCCCACTCACAAATACCCCCACAAACGACCATGGCTATATCGGACTCAACTGAAAGGCATTAGGGAGTAGTTTACGAACATGACATTGAAGTTTGCGTTCAAGTCTAGGAGGCGCTTTTACTCCTTAAGATACGTCAAATTAGATATTTGACCCATTATGACAATATGGGACTCAAATGAAAGGTATTTGAGAGTAGAAAACAAATTTGATATCCAATTTTTGAGCCAAGTGCTTTGGGGTACGCCCTAAAGCACCCTATATGCTGAACTTCATTTCCGTTGGGAATAAAGAACGAAGTTAATATCTATTTTTAGTGCAAAGTGCCAGTGGCCGCCCCAAAACACCCTCCAAACGGTTCATATTTACCGGCCATGGCAATATGGGGCTCCAATTAAAGGGAATTGGAAGTGCAGCACGAAGTTCATATCCATATTTGCGTCGAAATGTCTGAGGTGCCATCCCTCCCCTAATGAGAACATTACCCAAGGAAGAACATTCTGGTGGTAATGTTCTTCCTTGGGTAACCGAAAGGGGCAAATTCTCAAACATCAATGAGTGCTTTCCGATTCAAGTTTAAACTCAATGATAAGGGACCATTTTTTATAGCCAAGTCCGAACGGCGACACCGCTTGTCCGATATGGCTGATATTTTGGATGTAATGGTCTGTTGTGACTTCCAACAACTATGTTAAGTACGATCTAAATCGGTCTTTACCCTTAAATCTTATATATAACAAGTAAAAGCGTGCTAAGTTCGGCCGGGCCGAATCTTATATACCCCCCACCATCGATCGCATTTGTCGAGTTCTTTTCCCGGCATCTCTTCTTAGGCAAAAAAGGATATAAGAAAAGAGTTGCTCTGCTATTAAAACGATATCAAGATATGGTCCGGTTCGGACCACAATTAAATTATATGTTGGAGACCTGTGTAAAATTTCAGCCAATTCGTATAAGAATTGCGCCCATTGGGGCTCACGAAGTAAAATAGAGAGAACGATTTATATGGGATCTGTATCGGGCTATAGACCGATTCAGACCATAATAAACACGTTTGTTGATGGTCATGAGAGGATCCGTCGTACAAAATTTCAGGCATATCGGATAATAATTGCTTCCTCTCGGGGTCAAGAAGTCAAGATCCCAGATCGGTTTATATGGCAGCTATATCAGGTTATGAACCGATTTGAACCTTATTTGACACAGTTGTTTAAAGTAAAAATAAAATACGTCATGCAAAATTTCAGCCAAATCGGATAGGAATTGCGACCTCTAGAAGCTCAAGAAGTCAAATCCCCAGATCTGTTTATATCACAGCTATATCAGGTTAAGGACCGATTTGAACCATACTTGGCACAGTTGTTGGATATCATAACGAAATACTTCGTGCAAAAATTCATTCAAATCGGATAAGAATTGTGCCCTCTAGAGGCTCAAGAAGTCAAGACCCAAGATCGGTTTATATGGCAGCTATATCAGGTTATGGACCGATTTGAACCATACTTGGCACAGTTGTTGGATATCATATCAAAACACGTCGTGCAAAATTTCATTCTGATCGGATAAGAATTGCGCACGCTAGAGGCTCAAGAAGTCAAGACCCCCGATCGGTTTATATGGCAGGTATATCAGGTTATAGACCGATTTGAACCACACTTGGCACAGTTGTTGGATATCATAAGAAAACATGTCGTGCAAAATTTCATTCCAATCGGATAAGAATTGCGCACTCTAGAGGCTCAAGAAGTCAAGACCCAAGATCGATTTATATGGCAGCTATATCAGGTTATGAACCGATTTAAACCATACTTAGCACCATACAAATCATACTTAGTTGTTGGATATCATAACGAAACACGTTGTGCAAAATTTCATTCTGATCGGGTAAGAATTGTGCCCTCTAGCGGCTCAAGAAGTCAAGATCCAAGATCGGATTATATGGCAGCTATATCAGGTTATGGACCGATTTGAACCATACTTGGCACAGTTGTTGGATATCATTGGAAAACACGTCGAGCAAAATTTCATTCCAATCGGATAAGAATTGCGCACTCTAGAGGCTCAAGAAATCAAGACCCAAGATCGGTTTATATGGCAGCTATATCAAAACATGGACCGATATGGCCCATTTACAATACCAACCGACCTACTCTAATAAGAAGTATTTGTGCAAAATTTCAAGTGGCTAGCTTTACTCCTTCGGAAGTTAGCGTGCTTTCGACAGACAGACGGACGGACGGACGGACGGACGGACGGACGGACGGACGGACGGACAGACGGACGGACATGGCTAGATCGACATAAAATGTCACGACGATCAAGAATATATATACTTTATGGGGTCTCAGACGAATATTTCGAGTAGTTACAAACAGAATGACGAAATTAGTATACCCCCCATCTTATGGTGGAGGGTATAAAAATCAATTTGTGTTTGTTTGTAGGTTTGTTTGTTTGTATGTTTGTGTGTTCCTTATAGACTCAGAAGCGGCTGAACCGATTTTCTTGAAATTTTCACAGATGGTGCATAATAACCCTGTGGTGAAAATAGGATACTACATTTTTTGATATCTGAAGGGGGGCGGACCCACCCCCTTGCCATAATTTTCAGAAACGCCAGATCTCGGAGATGGGCGGTGCGATTTAAGCGAAATTTTGTGTGTTCTCATATAGGACCCTAAAAATTAAAATTTGGTATCCAAATTTCAGATAGGGTACCTAGGGGTACCCTAAAACCTACCAAACATATATTTAGGCCAATCACGACAATATGGAACTCAAATGAAAGGTATTTAGGATAAGAAAACGTATATGATATCCAATTGTCGGACCAAGTGCTAGGGGGACCACCCCAAGCCCCAAAACACCCCTAAATCGGACATGTTTACATACCATGGCAATATGTGACTCAAATGAAAGGTATTTGCAAGTTGAATCGAATCTGATATCCAAATATGTTACCACGTTTCTGGGGGTCCACCCCTTCCCCAAAACACCATCCAAACTCGACTTATTTACTGACCATGGGAATATGGGGATCACATAAAAGGGTTTTCAATACGAACCTGATATCCAAATATGGGACCAATTCTTTGGGGGGCCGCCTCCCACCAACAACATCCCCCAAAGGAGCCAAATTTATGACCATAGCAATATGAGGCTCAAATGAAAGGTCTTTGGGAGTAAAGATATCAAATTTCGGGAAAAGTGTCTATGGGGCCACGCCACCCCCACAACACCACCCAATAGTAAATATTTTCTGACTATTGCAATATGAGGCTCAAATAAGAGGGTTTTTAATGTGGAACACGAATCCGATATATATTTTTAAGGCCAACTCACTGAGTGGCCGCCCATCCCCCAAAACACACCCCAAGCCGGTAATTTTTTACGGGGCTCAAATTAAATGTATGTGGGAGTAGACCACGTATCTGATATCAACATTAGGGGCCAACTGTCTAGCGGACGTCGCACCACCATAACAACCCCATATCGGACTTATTTGCTCACCAAGACAATTTCGGTCCTAAAGAGAGTGGAGCTAAATATTCATAGTTTTTAGGGCCAATACCCTAAACCGGACATATTTTCTGACTTTTGCAATATGCAATATGGGGCTCAAATAAGGTATTTGGGAGTAGAATACGAATTTGATATCCAAATGTAGGACCATGTATTTAGGGCATCACCCCTTTCCCAAAACACCACCAAAGGGAAAAATGTTTTGATCATGCCAATATGTGGTTCAAATGAAAGGTGTTTGAGATTAGAAAACTAATATGATAACCTATTTTGGGGCCATGTGTTTGGGGGACGCCTCATCCTGTAAACTCCTCTTAAGCCAATGGCAATATGGGGTTTAAATAAATGGTATTTGAGAGAACAGCACGATGCTGATTTTTTTTCAGGGCCAAGTATCTGAGGGACCACCTCTCCCCCCAAAAACACCACTAAATCAGATATCATGAGAATATCGGGCTGAAATGAAGTATTTTAAGAATGGAGTACACCTTACATCCAAACTTAAATACGTAGACCAATAAAGATCATATGGGATTCAGATAAAGGCACTTTTATTATTAAACTGTTAGTCAAATTCGCATGGTGTTTCACTAAAAGATCTTTAATTGTCGAAAATAAATATTCCAAGGAAACTTTTGTTCCATATAAAGTAAAAGAAGGCGCAGCGGAGCGGGCCCGGGTCAGCATGTAGCTTCCATATAAACTGATATCCCGATTTGACTTCTGGAGCCCTTACAAGCCACAAGTTTTGTCCAATATGGCTGAAATTTTGGATGTAATGTTCTGTAATGACTTCCAACATTTCTGCCAAGTGCGGTCTAAATTGGTCTATAACCTAAAATAGCTCTCATAAATACCTATCTCCCGATTTGACTTCTTGAGTCCTTAGAAGCCGCAATGTTTGGCCGATTTGACTGAAATTTTGCATGTGGTATTACGTTATGACAACTGTGCCAAATCAGTCTAGAACCTGATATAGCTCCCATGGTAAACGATCTCTCGATCATCTTTGGTCTATTGCTGGAAACTTAAATTTTTGCTAGTTTGACAGAAGTTTGGTATGTAGAATAAAATTATGCCCTTCATCTAAATTTATTTTGTATAAATTTTTTGCAAAATCCATGGTGGTGGGTTCCCAAGCTTTGGCCCGGCAGAACTTAGCACGCTTTTACTTGGTTTTTCTTATTTCTGTCAATTTCAAAAATTATTTCTGTTCTGCAAGTGAAGGCAAAATCTGCCATATAACCTACCCCTATTGGTTGCTTTTGACAGAGAATCATCATCAAAGCTTAATTCTCATAGCACAAAAGTCATCATGCTTTAGTCAAATCATAATGAGCTCGTATTCACATGTCAGAAAAAAAATTGAATTTCAATTCCCAATCCCATTTCCATCTTCATACCCATGCCACGTGCATGCAAAGATGAAAGAAATAAAAAATTGAGTGTTGGTTTGGAAAGCTTCGTAATTACAAAATAGGATTATTTTGTAAGAAGTACCTTAGAAATGGGACAATTATTTATTGTGTTTCAAACAGAAATAAACTTCAATCACTGCTAGAGAGCCACAACCATATGTTAAATAAGCTTTTTGTTCAAATTTGCTTTTATTTTCTTCAGCTTTGCTAATGGGAATGGCAAGAGCTGCTTCCTAAACAGTTAATTACAAAAAAAGGTTCTTAACGAAATTATAATCTTTTTTTGTCAGGAAACTCGTACTGATGAAAGTTCTGGTTAAACTGTGAAAAACGTAGGATACCCAGGCGTAGGGCAACCAAGAAATTATAAACGTGATTAGCGTACCAGCCGAACTCCTTGACTCAAATGAATGGAAGGCTTCAGGGTTGGATTTTGATATGCACTTATTTTAATTTTTCTCAAAGACACTATCAAGTTTTTACATGAACAATGTAAGGAATTGAGTTCATGGAGAACAAGGATTTCTATAGAAGTATTCAAAGTAATTTGGGAATTGGAATTATCACATAATGTCTGAGAAAATTCATTACAATAGCTAAACTGTCTTCGATCTAGTCCTGAACTTTAGGTTAGGTGGGTAAGTGGCAGTCTGCCATCATATCCGCTAAGACGTTTTCGTTCATTTTAATACCATAGTAATAGAAGAAGGAAAATGCCTTCTAGTTCCTACCATTGAACCGGATCGCCACAAAATTTCCAACACCTTACGAATGGTCACTTCCGATAAATCTGACAAATTCTTAAAGAAATGAGAGAACTGACGGCCAGTGCGGGACACACGGCAGATGTTCTATAGCCCATTTTTCCTAGACATCCTTACAGTTTCTGCCTAGCAACCTTCAGTCTGGCGGCATATTTTCCGATCAGACAATCCAATCATGACGGACACAATAACTGAGACGACTGTTCTGTCCAGCGACAGCAAAGCGGTAGACCCCTAAAGTCTCGACTATGCTACATCCCTGGACGCCTAATTTGGATCCATCGACATAGAAGTTTATGTAATTTCTATTGCCATAGATATTTTACTCCTAATCGCTTTTATTTTGAACAGTAGTATAATACTTTTCATCAAAAAGGGTCTCAAGCAATTAATTATTTGCACTGCCTGGAATATCAGGCATTGTATCAAGAATAACACAGTGTCCGCAGCCACCGCATGAGCAAAGAGAGTCACTACAGTGGTCGCAGCAATTTGTATATCCACAATGTCCAAAGGCATTAGGTGCAGTATTAACTTCACTGCTTCGGATGGTGTTGTCCTCAGTGTGGCTGTGATGCAAAAACAAGCAGTCCTTTGGATCCGGTTGAGTTTTGAACAGAAAGTGGAATTTTGAAGCGCCATCCAACAGACCACCTATTTTGATGGTCGAGATGGTGCGTATCTGGAGGCGGAAGTCCCTAAATTTCTTTCCCTTTCCAGATAGTTGCCGTCATGCTTTGGTCTAAGGAGCAGTGGGCCTTCGCCTTCGAGAGTTTCTATTCTAACGGTCCCTTACTTGTGCGATTTCAAGCAAACTTCTCATAAATTGTGGTAGTCGTCGAGGAAAGCGTACAAAGTTTTGGGAAGATTGGTTAATAAATGCGCTTAGAATGATTCTAGGAGTGAAAATCGGGCTATATATATATATGAGAGCTATATCTAAATCTGAATCGATTTCTATGAAATTCACCAGTATTGTCGAGAGTCATAAAAAAATTCTTCCTGCCAAATTTCGAGAGAATCGGTTAACAAATGACCATTTTTATACCCACCACCGAAGGATGGGGGTATATTCATTTTGTCATTACGTTTGCAACACATCGAAATATCCATTTCCGACCCTATAAAGTATATATATTCTTGATCAGCGTAAAAATCTAAGACGATCTAGACATGTCCGTCCGCCTGTCCGTCTGTCTGTTGAAATCACGCTACAGTCTTCAAAAATAGAGATATTGGGCTGAAACTTTGCACAGATTCTTTTTTTGTCCATAAGCAGGTTAAGTTCGAAGATGGGCTATATCGGACTATATCTTGATAAGCCCCCATATAGACCGATCCTCCGATTTAGGGTCTTAGGCCCATAAAAGCCACATTTATTATCCGATTTTGCTGAAATTTGGGACAGAGAGTTATGTTAGGCCCTTCGACATCCTTCATCAATTTGGCCCAGATCGGTTCAGATTTCGATATAGCTGCCATATAGACCGGTCCTACGATTTAGGGTCTTGTGCTCATAAAAGCCACATTTATTATCCGATTTTGCTGAAATTTGGGACAGTGTGTTGTGTTAGGTCCCTCGACATCCTTCGTCAATATGGCCCAGATCGGTCCAGATTTGGATATAGCTGCCATATAGACCGATTCCCTGATTTAGGGTTTTAGGCCTATAAAAGCCACATTTATTACACGATTTTGTTGAAATTTGGGACAGTGAGTAGAGTTAGGCCCTTCAACATCCCTTGTCAATTTGGCTCAGATCGGTCCAGATTTGGATATAGCTGCCATATAGACCGATCTCTCGATTAAAAGTTTTGGGCCCATAAAAGGCGCATTTATTGTCCGATGTGGCCGAAATTGGGGACAGTGGGTTAAATTAAGCCCCTCGACATACTTCTGCAATATGGCACAGATCGGTTCAGATTTGGATATAGGTGCCATATAGCCCGATCTAAGGTTTTGGGGTCATAAAAGGCGCGTTTATTGTCCGATGACGCCGAAATTCGGGACGGTGAGTTGTGTTAGGCCCTTCGATATCCTTTTTAAATTTGATCCAGATCCGTCCAAATCTGCCATATAGACCGATATCCCGATTTATAGTCTTGGTCCCATAAAGTCGCATTTATAATCCGATTTCACTTAAATTTTACACAGTGACTTATGCTAAGCATTTCGACATCCGTTTAGTACATGGTTCAAATCGGTTTATTTTTAGATATATCTACTTAAAAGACCAATATTTTGTTATACGCAATTGAAAAATTACTTGTACTTATAAGTATTTGGTCCAAATCGGAACATATTTCGATATAGCTGCTATGGGGCATGAGGTATGCATTTTTCACCGGGTTTTGACGAAAGGTGTTTTACATATATACCCAAGGTGGTGGGTATCCAAAGTTCGGCCCGGCCGAACTTAACGCCTTTTTACTTGTTTGCATTATTTCTGCAAATCGGACGAACATATATATGGGAGCTCTGATCGGTGTTACAAACAAATGTACTATGTTATAATACCCTGTACCACAGTAGTGTTGTAGGGTATAAAAAAAAACACGTAAAGCGAATCCCACCATGGATACCGCCAAAAATTTACCCTTATTAACTCAGTTTATGTTTGAATTATTTTGGTCTCAAGAAGTCTTATAGGGATATCGGTATTTAGGGGGGTCTATATCACAATATTGACCGATTCGGATAAAATTTGGCACTCATGATGCCACCGATAGATTTTTGGCAAAATTTCAGCTAAATCAAATGAAAATTTAGGTTATTAGAGCTTTCAAATCCGGAATCCGTTTATATGAGGGTTATATCTGTTTATAGGCCGATTATACTTGCAATGGATGCTGGAAGTCATAACTCAAGTCTTTGATCCAAATTTCAGCCACATCGGATGAAAATTAAGGCTTCTAGGGAATCAAGAATTCAAATCAGGAGATCAGTTTACATGGGGGCTATATCTGTTGATAGACTGATTGGGATCATAGTAAGCATGGATATTGGAAGTCACAACTCAAGTCCTTATATCAAATTTATTTTAGCCAAATCGAATGAAAATTTAGGCTTCTAGGGGCTCAAGAATTGAAATCGGGGGAAACGGACAAACGGAATGACTAGATTAATATACTCCTATCCTAAGGTGAAGGATATAAAAAAATTAAAACAATAACTTTTGTTTTAACTGACCATTCAAGTTAGTAAATTTCTCTGACGCACCCTGAATTATAGGTCTGACAACTTCAACTGACAAAATGATATGCGGCCTAAACCCCCACCTTTTGCCAATGGCTCACATCGAGTTATAATTGGGCTCTCCAGAGGCTCATGAAGTCAAATTGGAAGATCGGTTTATATGGCAGCTATATCCGGTTATGGACTGTTTAAAACTCTGCTTCATATAATTGTTGAAGAACATACCAAATCAGCACGTGCAAAATTTCAGCCAAATTGTATAACAATTGCGCCCTCTATAAGTTCAAGGATTCAAGTTAGGTGATCGGTTTATATAGCAGCTATATCAAAACATGGACCGAGTTGGCACATTTACAATCCCAATCGATATACATAAGAGGGTACGGATATGAATCCTCCACATGCCATTATGGACATACACCTTAGCTAGTAACCGGCTTGGTGTGCGCTCTAAAAAAAATTTTTGATAGGAATCCCGTGCTACTTATAAAATCCTTAATAGTTTTCTATACCACTCCTCAAGTTTGTTCATGTCTGGTATTGTGTCCCCACCTAAGTACCGGTATCTTTTAGCCGCAAAAGCTCGACAATGACATAGGAAATGCTCCAACGTCAACGTCATCATCTTCCCTACATGCACATCATCTTCCACTCATGCTATAACTTGTCGCACCGATTTTGCATAAGTGAGCTCGTAGTCCAATGTGTCCAGCTATGATACCAAAAGCTATACTGACCTCCTTATTTCCTTTCAGTAGTAGCCACGTCCTATCATGGACTCACCCACGCCCTTAAATCGGACTGTGTCGACCCGACAGGCTTCGGGTTAACCAAGTTTATTGACGACAACCTCTGGCCTTTACCGACAAATCGCCTGCCCTTATAATCCCCCGTACTCCGTTATGGCCCGGCACTCAAACGAAACGAATTGTGCCATCCTCATAGATAGCGTTAATCTCCTTCTTACAATGTAAGACTGTTCGTGACCTTACAATCCTGGTTTTTATTGCGCTTTTGTCAATTTGACTGTCCGTAAAGCTGCTAGCCTTACTTCTTCGAGAGGTAGTGTGCTTTCGACAGACAGACGAGCGAACGGACGGACGAACAATTATGGCCAGTCAAGAATATATATATTTTATGGGGTCTTAGATGAAGATTTCGAGGTGTTTCGAACCGAATGACTAGATTAGTATTCCCCATCCTATGGTGGAGGGTAAAAAAATGTTTTTCATAACAGAAAAATGGAGAAGGCTTGTTTTTCAAGAGAAAGAGAGTTTTGAATTTGGATCACAATTGATTAAAAACAAGTAAAGGCGCACAAGCTCGACCGTGCCGAATACCCTCCGCGTGCGTCGAGTTCTTTTCCCGGTATTTCTTTTGAAGCACACAAAGATAACGGATAAAAACTGCTATAATATTGGGCTGTATGAAGTTATGGTCTTATTCGGACCATAATTGAATTGAAAGTTAGATACAGTAGTAGAAGTCATTGTGTAAAATTCCAGCCAATTCGGATAAGAATTGCGCCCTTTAGGGGCTGAAGAAGCAAAATCCGGAGAGCGGTTTATACAGAGCTGGGTCAGGATATAAACCGATACAAACCATATTTGAAACGTATGTTAAAGGCCATTGGAGAAGCCGTTGTACAAAATTTCAGCTAAACTGGATAATAGTTGCGCCCTCAGGAGGCTCAAGATCCTAGATAGGTTTATATGGCAGCTTTATAAAGTTATGGACCGATTTGATTTTGAACTTAGCACAGTTGTTGGAAGTCATAACAAAACACCTCATGCAAAATTTCAGCCAAATCAGTTAAGAATTGCTCCGTCTAGCGGCTCATGAAGTCTAGTCTGTTTATATCACACATCAAACAAATCAAGTTGGATACTTAACAGACGAGGAAGAACTCACGCCCGAAACAGATTGGATTGTCCAAAGGTATAGAAAAGTAAAGAAAACTCAAGTCCCAACGTTTTCAATTGAACCATCCACATCAAAACAAGCTGAAACAATTTGTAGTCAGAAAAAGTAAACAGGTGAGCTAAACCGCACAACTTATCATAGTATCTTTCGATAAAAATACAATGAATTACACGATCTTATCAAAAACACGGCTAAGAACACTATCTCTAAAAAATTAATTCACAATCTATCAACATATTTATAGATAAATTGTGTTTGTTTGTATGTTTGTTTGTTTGTGGGTTTGCAAATTTGTTTGTTCTGTATAGATTTAAAAACGGCTGGACCGATTTCTTTCAAATTTTCACAGATTGTGGGGAATGATCCGGAAGGAGCCTCCCCCTTACACTTAAAGTACGACCCCAAAATAAAAGTAAGCCGATCGGAACAATATGGGATTCACATGGAAGGCATTCATGAGTAGACTTCGAATTTCATATTCAAAAATTGATCCAAGTAATAGGGGGACCGCACCGACCCCAAAACCTCCTAAACTAAATTTATTGGACGATAATGTCAATATGGGACTCGAATGAAAGGTATTCGGGAGTAGATAACGAAAATGGTCAGGAAGGGAGAAAAAGCTTTTAATTTGTCGATATTGGAAGTGGGCGGACACTCCCCCGTTACCCCAAAAAGACCACTTAAAATCATAAGAGGACCGATAGGGACATTATGAGTGTCAAATGAAAGGTATTGGGGAGTAGAATACGAATATGGTAATCAAAGTCCAAGAAACCCATAGGCCACTCCAATCTCAAAAGTTCCCCAAACAAACATATTGGACGTACATAAAAATTTGGGACTCAAATGAAATGTATTCGGGAGTTGATTACGAATTTTATATAACAAGTAAAAGCGTGCTAAGTTCGGCTGGGCCGAATCTTATATACCCTCCACCATGGATCGCATTTGTCGAGTTCTTTTCCGGGCATCTCTTCTTAGGCAAAAAAGGATATAAGAAAAGATTTGCTCTGCTTTAAGAGCGATATCCAGATATGGTCTGCTTGTGACCACAATTAAATTATATGTTGGAGACCTGTGTAAAATGTCAACCAATTCGAATAAGATTTGTGCTCTTTGAGGGCTCAAGAAGTAAAATAGAGAGATCGATCTATATAGGAGCTGTATCGTGCTTTAGACCGATTCAGACCATCATAAACACGTATGCTGATGGTCATGACAGAATCCGTCGTACAAAATTTCAGCCAAATAAGATAATAATTGCGACCTCTAGAGGCTCAAGAAGTCAAGATCCCAGATCGGTTTGAATGGCAGCTATATCAGGTTATGTAGCAATTTGAACCTTATTTGACACAGTTGTTAAAAGTATAATTAAAATATGGCATGCAAAATTTCAGCCACATCGGATAGTAATTGCGCCCTCTAGAAGCTCAAGAAGTCAAGTCCCCAGGTTTGTTTATATGACAGCTAGGTCAGGATTTGAACCATAAACCGATTTGAACCATACTTGGCACAATTGTTGGATATCATAACAAAACACGTCGTGCAAAATTTCATTCCAATCGGATAAGAATTGTGCACTCTAGAGGCTCAAGAAGTCAAGACCCAAGATCGGTTTATATGGCATCTATATCAAAACATGGACCGATATGGCCCATTTACAATACCAACCGACCTACACTAATAAGAAGTATTTCTGCTCCTTCGGAAGTTAGCGTGTTTTCGACAGACAGACGGACGGACGGACGGACATAGCTAGATCGACATAAAATATCGCAACGATCAAGAATACATATATTTTATGGGGTCTCAGACGAATATTTCGAGTAGTTAAAACTGTAATGTACCGGACCAAAAATGGAAGGAAGATGTAGGGTCTATCAAATTTCAACATCCAAGAATAAAGAGAGAAGTAGGACTGCGGGAGCCTTTTTTTCTGCTAGCAACAGTCGGGTGGGGGGTTCGGGTCCTTTCCTCTCAGAATCACTTTCCCATTACAATAAATATTATTTTAGACTCCCTTTTTATTTATGCAACAAACAAAACTACGACGGGCCTATTATGATTAGAGACAAAAAAAAAAAATTAAAGTATCGGCCCCACTCTAATCATATTTGAATTCAAAAGGGTAAACAAAATGGTACTCTTATATCTGTTTATCTATGGTATTTTTTCCCGGGTGTAATTGGAAAAAAATCAGCCTCAAAACCCTCACCATCCATTGTTCTGCGGGCTTAAAATTCTGTAGCAGAACCCCTAACATTATCACTCACTTTTTATGGGCTCATCTCTTCAAAAGGAAACATGTATCTTTCAATTCAGCACATTATAATTGATATTTATTAAATTTATAGAAATAAAAATAAAGACCTAACATCTAATAAGAATGAAGTAATTCTGTTAGTTTTTTTTTTTTTCTTTATCTTTTTAACAAATTAAACTGATGCTCATCGAACAATTGAAAAGTATTAACTTTGAACATTACTTAATAATAAAAAAAAAATGTTTGTTTAAAAATTCAAATTTAACATCCCAGAAGGGGTTAAAAAGACATATGTATCTACTTTAAGAATAATTTGAATAGCAATAGATCAATGAAAATATTTGGGCATTCTAATGCAATGGAGAGACCACAAGGGAGCTAAAGTGTAGGAGGAAAAACAACATTTGCAATTCTCATTGGAGTCATTGTAAGAAAACAACAAATTCATTGGTCACTTGTGCTCTCCCCAAAAAAAAAATTAGAATCCACAAAGTAAGCTATCATACAGAGAGCAAATAAGAAGAGCATCAAAGCAAGTATGAATGAAAGCACATACGTGTACGTACATACTTACAAATGTTCACTAATGATAATTAAAAATTTCAAGTTCAAGTTCAAGATCACAATTACAAACTTACCAACAAATCGATGAACATGTTGAAGGCCTCCACATGGGTACGATGTTGCTGTTGCTGTTTTAAATAAAGGGTGTTGATGATAAAGTGATAGAAACTGAACTTGCTGTGATGCCGAAATGCATAATTTACTTAAATTACGTGGATATTAAATTATTCTCTGTAAAATTAATTAGCTTATTATTAAAAGAAAAAAATATATTTTAAAACAGAAATTATTGATACATATCCGTTTAATTGGGTGTGTTTTTTTTCTCTTCTTCCGGGTGTGTAATCAAGGCGCCTTAGCCAATGTCATCTCATGAGAAGACTAAAGTGATTTTAGGGCATCAAATTAAGCCTTCAAATTTTAACCACAAAAGTTAGGCTCCAATTAAATTACTTAAGGTGATTCTGGCTGAGTTTCATAGGTTACCAGGGGATGTAACTCATGTGGCTTTAAATAAATCTTCTCCAAATTATTCCTTGTAAGGAACCTTTAGTGTGCACACCATGTGTGGAAAAAGAATTGCATGGCTTCTAGCCGCAAGAATCACAATGAGTGGCACCGCCAAGTCTTCACAAATTCATATACAAGCTTGGGGCACAAAACGCTGCCAAAGTGACGGTGGGTGGCACGTTATGGGCAATGTCTTCAATAGGGCATAATCTGTCGTCAAATGGGCTGCTCTGATAATGATGACCAGTGTTTCAAATCATGGTATGTGGACTTTAAACGACAGACTGATGGTACTCCATGTGCTGGAGCGGGGCGTCTCAATTGATTAAGTGTGGTGTTCCAATTGACAGAGTGAGGTGCACCAAATAATGAAGTTCAGAGTTTCAAATGATGCAGTCTCAAACTTAAGATGATGGAGTTTGGGCACAAAAAGCGTTTGGTTTCCCAGACTCTCCAAGAAATGGGGTTGAGTTGCTGGTTGGGCTTTGTCCACATGTGTTTCACACAATTCCCAATATGCCACGTACTCAACCTAATAAAGGCTAAGTTTTAGACTCACATTTATTGATAATCTTTCTCAATAAAATTCTTACCCCAATTAAATAATAAATTCGTCCGGTCGCAAAATAAAAATAGGCAAGGCAGTGTCTTCGCACTTTTACAGAAAGGCACATTGATTTTAATGATAAATTACAATTTTTCTAATCACTTATTGAAATGTGAAACGATGTGCACTCGATGGAAGATGGCAGAAAAAGGAAGTTTATAGATGCTATGTCATCTAAGACACTTCGCTCTCTCAGATTAGAAAGTTCGAAAATGAATTTGATTGAATGAAACGTCAAAATGTGAGGTATACAAAAATACGACGTCATGAACCCTTCAAGCATGGGATTTTTCGTGGGTGCCATCTCAACACTGTCAGAAATCTGACCATCCAGAAATGTCCTTAAAATACTTCGAACCATATCTAAACCGATTATTTGGATCCCTGGGATCATGGGATATACCATCGTCCACTAACATATATCATATAAAAAAAAATTAAATCCTTATGTGAGCGAAAAAAAAAAAAGT
Organism: Stomoxys calcitrans; assembly: GCF_963082655.1. Classification (NCBI taxonomy): domain Eukaryota; kingdom Metazoa; phylum Arthropoda; class Insecta; order Diptera; family Muscidae; genus Stomoxys; species Stomoxys calcitrans. The sequence goes on from NC_081552.1 coordinate 59,731,109, forward strand.
ACCAAAAGAGAGGGTGCAGGCTACATCTGCCAAGTACATACGTACTAAGTAACCACATAGAATTTGATGGCAAAGTAAATAAAAATCAAAACAATGGACTGTCAACTCTCCCAGCAGCTTCGTTTTGATATCAAATGTAAGGAACTAAAGGGAACAAACTCTCAACCAAAAATAAATGAAGTTATTAAAGATTATTAAAGAAAATTATAGAAAAAAAAATGAAATTAATTTGTGAAATAAAGACACGATCTGGAATAAATATATGTTCGCTTCCTTGCAAAATTCATGCCTGTTAATTTGTCTGTGATCAGGGTTATGAAAAAATGAAATATCTAGTAGACATCCACTACAAAACCAGGTAATTTTTATTCATTCCGTGGAATTAGGATAAAAATTAAATGGAAAAAGGATGTCTAAGCTCTTATGTCCTTGCCATGAAACGTACCAATTACCTTCCCCTCAAGGTCCTCTAAGAGATAATAATTACTGCCTAGCTTCTCGCGAACCCTGGCTTTGATGAAGACAGGGGCAAGTTTCGAATTAAAGCCTTTTTCAAAATTACTCTGCGCAAAATTGCGTCTAAATACCTCCTGTCCAACACTAAAGGACTGAGGCCTTGTCCGCAAATCGTACTGGTGCCGGTTCTTATCAAACGCATCCTTAATGTGTTTCCGCAAATTTATCCTCAGGAGCTGTAGCTGGTCATCTCGGCCTAGGTCCATCGTCGGTTCATTAAGAAGTTGGAAATTTCTAAGAAGACCGTAGGTCGAGGCATGAGTAACCATGTCGAAGCCAAATAGCGCATGGTAAGGTGAGCAATTTATAGTCTGGTGAATCGAGTTGCGCAGCGCACAACTTATGGAACTGAGATTTTCATCCCATTGGCGGTGATCATCTTTCAGAAAAGCTCGGATCCCTGCTATTAGTGAACGATTAACACGTTCCGAGGCGTTAGCCTGGGGAGAATATAGAGCCGTGTATATGTGATTGATTCCATAGTTTGTGAAAAAGGCGTTAAGGTCATTCGCCTTAAATTGGCTGCCGTTATCACTAACTATCGTTTCTGGCACGCCATAGACATGAAAGATGTGTCTCAATAGAAAATCCTGGATAGCTGCAGAAGTAAATTTCCTCAGGGGGCACAACCAGTGGAATTTACTCATATGGTCTAGCACGATCAAAAGACCTATATGGCCAGATTTGCTTCTAGGATACGGTCCAAGAAGGTCTATATAAAAGCGTTGAAATGGCCTTATAGAGACGGTCTGTTTCCCCATTGGAGGTCTCAAAATCATATTAGGTGCCTTTGTGGTTTTACAAACCTCACAGTCTCTAACAAAGTCGCGAACATTCCGTACCATATCAGGCCAAAAGAAATGTCTCTTCAACAAATTAACGGTCTTAGCCATTCCTCCGTGTGACGTCACGGCACTCTCATGCGCTCTTGAAATAACATCTCTCCTTAATCTATACGGAACCCATAGCCTCCATGCTCGATTCTCCTGGTCACTATCACCAGAATAATGTTCTGTCCTCTTATACACGAATCTATCCATTACCTTCAAATCAGGAAGTTTCGACTCATTTGCAAGAACCTTAGCCTTCAATTCAATATAATCGTCGTCGTCAAAGAATGGGGAATTCAAATCAATCTCCGGCTGAACAATCTCCATCGCCGAAATGTCCTCATGCGGAATTCTCGACAGCGCATCGGGAACCACATGTTCCTTACCCTTCCTATGGCTGATCGTGAATTTATAAGGTTGGAGCTTGAACACCCAACGAGCCAGTCTGCCACTAAGATCCGGTTGGCGCATTAACCAGAGGAGACTGGAGTGGTCGGTGACCACCTCAAACTCCTGGAGCTCCAGATAGCATCGAAACTTGCGAATAGCTTCCACGGCTGCGAGACATTCGCGTTCAGTAACGCTATAATTTCGCTGAGCCGTGGTAAGCTTTTTGCTCATAAATGCTATCGGTTTCTCCTGGCCATCGGCATCCAATTGGACTAACACCGCTCCAATCCCATGGTCGCTCGCGTCGCAGTGCAAGAAGAATTTTTTTGAAAAGTCAGGATTTGACAAAATAGGCGCAGTTGTAAGAATGAGCTTCACCCGTTCGAATGCTCTTTGAGCCTCTGGGGTCCATTGAAACTTCTTCTTGCACTTTAACACTTCCGTGATATGAAAGGTCTCCGCTGAAAAATTGTTCACAAACCTACGGTACCATCCGGTTAATCCCAAAAATCCCCGGACTTGCCTAAGGTTTTTCGGCGCAGGCCAATTTGTGATCGCCGTCACTTTCTCCGGGTCAGTAGTGATGCCACCGTTCCCGATGATATAGCCCAAATAGTTCACCTTCGTGACACAAAATTTGCTCTTGGAGACATTCAAAGTAAGATTAGCTTTCCGGAACTGCATAGAAATCCTCACCAAAACCTCAAGATGCGACCGGAAATCTTCTGAAACGATGACGAGATCATCCAGATAGCCAAACACGCAATGGCGCAAATCCGGAGGGATGATCTCGTCCATTAGCCTGCACATCGTCTGGGGGGCATTACAGAGCCCGAAAGGCATTACCACAAACTGGTACAGCGGCCTCCCAGGCACTGTAAATGCCGTCAGATGTCTCGATTTCTCGTCCAGGCTAATCTGCCAGAAGGCATCTTCAAATCCAATTTGGATATAAGATTAGCCTTCGGCAGTCGTGAGAAGATTCCGTCGATATTTGGTAAAGGATAGGCATCCTTTTTAGTAACCGAATTCAATCTCAAGCATAATCTTACTTTATGTGGCTTCACCACCAACCTCATTGGGGAGCTCCAAGCTGAGGTGGATGGTTCAATAACCCCCAATTCAAGCATCCTGTCGATTTCACCGAACATCAGTTTCTCGACTGCAGGGGAAACGGGGTAGAAGCGTTGCTTAATGGGAGTAGCATCGCCCACATCAATCGAATGCTTGATTAAGCCGGTCCTCCCAAGGCCCTGAGTCTCGAAGTTCGGGAAGAGATCGATCACCGATTTCAGCTGTCTAAGCTGGCTGTCATCCAGTGGGAACATGTCCTCGCATGATTGCTCAAGTTGGTGCACTATCTTGCAACTCTGCTCGGACGGACCGAAGACCGAAGGGGTTTTAGGAAGACTCTCAGAAGTAAGTAAGTCAACGGAACCAATAATATCGGGAATCAATCCAAAAGTCCTCCAAAAGTCGATTCCTAATATGAGTCTTTGTGAAATGGACGGGATAATGAAGAGTCTAAGTCGTCTCGAGGTCTCCTTAAAAGACACATCAACATCAAGCAGTCCCTTAACATTCTGAATAGAGCCATCTGCAGTCTTCACATGCGACCTACACTTAACGAAATTGGGATGTTTAGAAAAGTCTGTCTTGGCCAAATCCGATCCTATGCAACTTATGCTCGCCCCTGTATCCAAAAGGCCGTATTCTGTATAATCCAAAAAGGAAATCTTGGCGTAATATCGCATATCGGATGGGTTCGAAACTATGGCTGATACAAGAAGTTTTCTACAAAATTTACGAGTTCTATGGTAAAATCTAAGACGAGCTGTCGATCGCTTTGGAGCCTTGTTCCGTTCAGGAGATACAGCGAAAATTTCATTTCTCCTCTGGAGGTAATAAGCCCAACGCAAATGGTACGGTAGTCTTGGGTACAAAATCGGGTTATTCCTATCAGGTCTAATATATGATTCAGGTCTTTCCAAAATCTGTATTGGTTTAGACACCAATACTTCCGTCTTATCCGGGTCTATCTGGTGGTTTGGATCCACGTCTTCAACTAATCGACATGTGGACCCATTGACTTCGAGTTTTTTGAACGAACAGGTCTTCTAGCTTTGCAGTCGGGACAGTTAGGTTTATACATATTCTTTGCTCCGCAACCGTAACAAAAAATAGTTCTCTCACACAAACAATCCTGCCAGTGATGTCCAAAGTCGTCACAGTTCCAACACTGGGATTTGACATTCGGCTTGCGAACCGCATCAATATTGAGAACATCGTCCTCAGAACCATCAAAGACTTCTGGGTCCCCAACCTCGGCAACATATCTGCGTGGAGCATTACCAATCATGGGAACTCGTGTGGCCAGGTTTCTCTTCACGTATTCGTCGTTAAGGAAGTTCTCCCTAGTCCGGACCAATTGTCGCAAGTGCGATATGGAATTAATCCTGACGTATAAAAGATCTTGTCGCACTTCTGGACGGAGATTTCGTGGCAAAATGTCGATAAGTTCCTCCTCAGTCATCGGTGTCGAAAGTCTATCCATAATTGCGGCAATAGCCTCGAAGAATGAGTCGAACGTCTCATTTGGTTTCTGCCTCCGATTACGGATTTCTTCCCTAATATCATAGGAAGTCTTCGAATCCTTATACTGGCAACGAATTGCCTCTCTAAAATCATTCCAATTGAGAGAAGTAACCTGTTTGTGGTACCGCCAGTACCACTCTTTGGCCTTACCAGTCAATAATATATTCAAGTTTCTGCAAATGGCTGAAAAGTCGCCATTGAAGTTATCGTTCGTGAGGGACCGAACGCGGTACAAAAATTCGTCGACGTTAAGTCCGGACGGGCTGCCGTCGAACTTTAAATTCCAACTTTGGATAATGGAAGTAACCTTATCCGATGCCATCTGACTGGTACTCGAACTGGTGAGTCTATTCGGTGACAAGTCGAAGAAATTCGCGTCTGCACTACGATGAGTAGATGGCTGACGGGTCATGTCCACATTAGAGGCATTATGCCTCTCCGATGAAGAAGTATGATTTCGAACAGGATTCACATTCGACCTAAGATCCTGAGTAGCATTCGTCCCTTGACCATTAGTCTGAAATTGATTGGGATGCTGTGGTTGAGGAGCGCTAAAAACAGGCATCCTCTGAAGTAGTCGAGTCAAATTTAATTCAATCATGCGATTTATTTCGCCATAATCAATGGAAACCACTGGCGCCGGAACAGCCATGGCTGCAGAATGACCATCTGCCCGGTTGGCATTACGATCAGGTGTAGCCAAGCCATAAGCCTGGTCATTGGAACTAACGTCTAGCTGCGAGGATGGAAGATCAACGAAAATATTCCGATTACTACGGGTATGGTATTGCTTCGCAATTGCACCCCTAGACTTGCCCCTATTACCCAAGGGCTTCATAGCGGGTAAAACCTTCTGTACAATGACTAAAGACCTTAACTCATCCAGCTGGCATGGTCTCTTGCAGACCGGGCAATCAGCTGAGGTAGCTAAGTGGTTCTCGATACATGATCGATGGAATGGGTGTGAACATTCACTGATTATCAGGCAATCCTGCCCCTCTGTCATTGTAACATGGCAGATTTGGCAGGCAGAAGGCTCAACAGTAACTGGTGCCATAGAAGACGCCCCAGGGATCTGTACCGGTGGAGTTCTCTCTAACGACATGTCGGATATTCCCTTCTATAGAAACTAACAATGAGTCCAAAAAAAAAAAAAAATAAAGACAATGTATAATGCGATTCCTTAGCCCTCGGCCAATGCGATGAGAATGTACAAACGGGTTCTATATTTCGAAATTGTCAAACAACTTCATAAATTCAAAAAATGTTTCCTTATCAAAGATGAGCACCAAACAGTGAGATCTAAAAAGGCAATTATCAAAAGAGTACTAGGTAAAATACAGGGCTATGGAGCATCATATGAAATTAAAAAGGAAGCCGTGGAGGACACACCATTTAAGAGCAGTTGTTCTACTAAGAAGCTCTTCTCCGAAGGACACTGGTCACTAAAATGCAACAAAAAGCAAATTGAGCGAAGTCCTAAATGTCCTACTGGAAATGATAACTAAGTCCTAAGCAGTTTCAATAAAAATGTCATACGAGGCAAACCAGAGTAAGAAAATTCATTGGATGTATTCAAAGTCCGACTGAAAGGGCTAACAAAAACTAATCGGTTGGCTTATTCGAAATAACAATCAAATTGCCAAAAGTCCAGAAAAATTTTGAAAACTATTCAGACAAGAAAAATCATATACCCAATAAAATTTCAAACCCTCGTTTTCAGATGAAATCTAAAAAATCTAAAATTAATATTAGAGCCAAAAAGACAGCGTCATCTTTCGGGCCCCACGTTGGGCGCCAAATATCTGTAATGTACCGGACCAAAAATGGAAGGAAGATGTAGGGTCTATCAAATTTCAACATCCAAGAATAAAGAGAGAAGTAGGACTGCGGGAGCCTTTTTTTCTGCTAGCAACAGTCGGGTGGGGGGTTCGGGTCCTTTCCTCTCAGAATCACTTTCCCATTACAATAAATATTATTTTAGACTCCCTTTTTATTTATGCAACAAACAAAACTACGACGGGCCTATTATGATTAGAGACAAAAAAAAAAAATTAAAGTATCGGCCCCACTCTAATCATATTTGAATTCAAAAGGGTAAACAAAATGGTACTCTTATATCTGTTTATCTATGGTATTTTTTCCCGGGTGTAATTGGAAAAAAATCAGCCTCAAAACCCTCACCATCCATTGTTCTGCGGGCTTAAAATTCTGTAGCAGAACCCCTAACATTATCACTCACTTTTTATGGGCTCATCTCTTCAAAAGGAAACATGTATCTTTCAATTCAGCACATTATAATTGATATTTATTAAATTTATAGAAATAAAAATAAAGACCTAACATCTAATAAGAATGAAGTAATTCTGTTAGTTTTTTTTTTTTTTCTTTATCTTTTTAACAAATTAAACTGATGCTCATCGAACAATTGAAAAGTATTAACTTTGAACATTACTTAATAATAAAAAAAAAATGTTTGTTTAAAAATTCAAATTTAACATCCCAGAAGGGGTTAAAAAGACATATGTATCTACTTTAAGAATAATTTGAATAGCAATAGATCAATGAAAATATTTGGGCATTCTAATGCAATGGAGAGACCACAAGGGAGCTAAAGTGTAGGAGGAAAAACAACATTTGCAATTCTCATTGGAGTCATTGTAAGAAAACAACAAATTCATTGGTCACTTGTGCTCTCCCCAAAAAAAAAAATTAGAATCCACAAAGTAAGCTATCATACAGAGAGCAAATAAGAAGAGCATCAAAGCAAGTATGAATGAAAGCACATACGTGTACGTACATACTTACAAATGTTCACTAATGATAATTAAAAATTTCAAGTTCAAGTTCAAGATCACAATTACAAACTTACCAACAAATCGATGAACATGTTGAAGGCCTCCACATGGGTACGATGTTGCTGTTGCTGTTTTAAATAAAGGGTGTTGATGATAAAGTGATAGAAACTGAACTTGCTGTGATGCCGAAATGCATAATTTACTTAAATTACGTGGATATTAAATTATTCTCTGTAAAATTAATTAGCTTATTATTAAAAGAAAAAAATATATTTTAAAACAGAAATTATTGATACATATCCGTTTAATTGGGTGTGTTTTTTTTCTCTTCTTCCGGGTGTGTAATCAAGGCGCCTTAGCCAATGTCATCTCATGAGAAGACTAAAGTGATTTTAGGGCATCAAATTAAGCCTTCAAATTTTAACCACAAAAGTTAGGCTCCAATTAAATTACTTAAGGTGATTCTGGCTGAGTTTCATAGGTTACCAGGGGATGTAACTCATGTGGCTTTAAATAAATCTTCTCCAAATTATTCCTTGTAAGGAACCTTTAGTGTGCACACCATGTGTGGAAAAAGAATTGCATGGCTTCTAGCCGCAAGAATCACAATGAGTGGCACCGCCAAGTCTTCACAAATTCATATACAAGCTTGGGGCACAAAACGCTGCCAAAGTGACGGTGGGTGGCACGTTATGGGCAATGTCTTCAATAGGGCATAATCTGTCGTCAAATGGGCTGCTCTGATAATGATGACCAGTGTTTCAAATCATGGTATGTGGACTTTAAACGACAGACTGATGGTACTCCATGTGCTGGAGCGGGGCGTCTCAATTGATTAAGTGTGGTGTTCCAATTGACAGAGTGAGGTGCACCAAATAATGAAGTTCAGAGTTTCAAATGATGCAGTCTCAAACTTAAGATGATGGAGTTTGGGCACAAAAAGCGTTTGGTTTCCCAGACTCTCCAAGAAATGGGGTTGAGTTGCTGGTTGGGCTTTGTCCACATGTGTTTCACACAATTCCCAATATGCCACGTACTCAACCTAATAAAGGCTAAGTTTTAGACTCACATTTATTGATAATCTTTCTCAATAAAATTCTTACCCCAATTAAATAATAAATTCGTCCGGTCGCAAAATAAAAATAGGCAAGGCAGTGTCTTCGCACTTTTACAGAAAGGCACATTGATTTTAATGATAAATTACAATTTTTCTAATCACTTATTGAAATGTGAAACGATGTGCACTCGATGGAAGATGGCAGAAAAAGGAAGTTTATAGATGCTATGTCATCTAAGACACTTCGCTCTCTCAGATTAGAAAGTTCGAAAATGAATTTGATTGAATGAAACGTCAAAATGTGAGGTATACAAAAATACGACGTCATGAACCCTTCAAGCATGGGATTTTTCGTGGGTGCCATCTCAACACTGTCAGAAATCTGACCATCCAGAAATGTCCTTAAAATACTTCGAACCATATCTAAACCGATTATTTGGATCCCTGGGATCATGGGATATACCATCGTCCACTAACATATATCATATAAAAAAAAATTAAATCCTTATGTGAGCGAAAAAAAAAAAGTACCAAAAGAGAGGGTGCAGGCTACATCTGCCAAGTACATACGTACTAAGTAACCACATAGAATTTGATGGCAAAGTAAATAAAAATCAAAACAATGGACTGTCAACTCTCCCAGCAGCTTCGTTTTGATATCAAATGTAAGGAACTAAAGGGAACAAACTCTCAACCAAAAATAAATGAAGTTATTAAAGATTATTAAAGAAAATTATAGAAAAAAAAATGAAATTAATTTGTGAAATAAAGACACGATCTGGAATAAATATATGTTCGCTTCCTTGCAAAATTCATGCCTGTTAATTTGTCTGTGATCAGGGTTATGAAAAAATGAAATATCTAGTAGACATCCACTACAAAACAGAATGACGAAATTAGTATACCCCCATCCTATGGTGGAGGGTATAAAAAGATATAAGGAAAGATTTGCTCTGCTATTAGAGAGATATCAAGAAATGGTCCGGTTTGGACCACAATTAAATTATATGTTGGAGACCTGTGTAAATGTCAGCCAATTCAAATAAGAATTGCGCCCTTTGGGGGCTCAAGAAGTAAAATAGAGAGATCGATTTATATGGGAGCTGTATCGCGCTATAGACCGATTCAGACCATAATAAACACGTATGTTGATGGTCATGAGAGAATCCGTCGTACAAAATTTCAGGCAAATCGGATAATAATTGCGACCTCTAGAGGCTCAAGAAGTGAAGATCCCAGATTGGTTTATATATATGTCAGATATATCAGGTTATTAGCCAATTTGAAAATCATTTGACACAGTTGTTGTAAGTAAGAATAAAATACGTCATGCAAAATTTCAGCAACATCGGATAGGAATTGCGCCCTCTAGAAGCTCAAGAAGTCAAGTCCCCAGGTTTGTTTATATGACAAACCGATTTGAACCATACTTGGCACAATTGTTGGATTTATTTTATGGGATTTATTAATTTTCCGATTTTGTAATTTTATTTGACAATCTGGCAACTCGTTTGAGGTATTGCCAATGTCTTTTTAGCTAAGTCACGAACCTATGATCTGGCAATGCCGAGTTATAACCATTTGACATTTAGTGAGTGTTTTTGTCCTTCTTTCTCTTGTTATGTTCACAAGGTTGGTATTGTTTTGTAATTATGCTTTATGTTTATGTTTTTATACCCTCCACCATAAGTTGGGGGTATACTAATTTCGTCATTCTGTTTGTAACTACTCGAAATATTCGTCTGAGACCCCATAAAGTATATATATTCTTGATCGTCGTGACATTTTATGTCGATCTAGCCATGTCCTTCCGTCTGTCCGTCCGTCCGTCCGTCCGTCCGTCTGTCTGTCGAAAGCACGCTAACTTCCGAAGGAGTTAAGCTAACCGCTTGAAATTTTGCACAAATACTTCTTATTAGTGTAGGTCGGTTGGTATTGTAAATGGGCCATATCGGTCCATGTTTTGATATAGCTGCCATATAAACCGATCTAGGGTCTTGACTTCTTGAGCCTCTAGCGTGCGCGATTCTTAACCGATCAGAATGAAAATTTGCACGACGTGTTTTGTTATGACGTCCAACAATTGTGCCAAGTATGGTTCCAATCGGTCCATAACCTGATATAGCAGCCATATAAACCGATCTTGGGTCTTGACTTCTTGAGCCTCTAGAGTGTGCAATTCTTATCCGATTGAAATAAAATATTGCACGAAGTGTTTTGTTATGATACCCAACAACTGTGCCAAGTATGGTTTAAATCGGTCCATAACCTGATATAGCTGCCATATAAACCGATCTTGGGTCTTGACTTCTTGAGCCTCTAGAGGGCACAATTCTTATCCGATTTGAATGAACGAAGTATTTCGTTATTATATCCAACAATTGTGCCAAGTATGGTTCCAATCGGTCCATAACCTGATATAGCTGCCATATAAACCGATCTTGGATCTTGACTTCTTGACCACTAGAGGTAGCATTTATTATCCGATATGCCTGAAATTTTGTACGACGGATCCTCTCATGACCATCAACAAACGTGTTTATTATGGTCTGAATCGGTCTATAGCCCGATACAGCTCCCATATAAATCGATCTCTCTATTTTACTTCTTGAGCCCCCAATGGGCGCAATTCTTATACGAATTGGCTGAAATTTTACACAGGTCTCCAACATATAATTTAATTGTGGTCCGAACCGGACCATATCTTGATATCGTTTTAATAGCAGAGCAACTCTTTTCTTATATCCTTTTTTTGCCTAAGAAGAGATAACGGGAAAAGAACTCGACAAATGCGATCCATGGTGGAGGGTATATAAGATTCGGTCCGGCCGAACTTAGCACGCTTTTACTTGTTTTTGTTTGTTTGTGTTATTTTTTGTTTTAATACATACTCTTCGTAGGTAGTTAGAAATTAAGTGCCTCCCTTAAAGAGAACACTTTACACTGTGGTGGAGAGAGAATGTTCTTGTTTATGTTTTTTTTATACCCTCCACCATAAGATGGGGGGGTATACTAATTTCGTCATTCTGTTTGTAACTACTCGAAATATTCGTCTGAGACCCCATAAAGTATATATATTCTTGATCGTCGTGACATTTTATGTCGATCTAGCCATGTCCGTCCGTCTGTCCGTCCGTCCGTCCGTCCGTCTGTCTGTCGAAAGCACGCTAACTTCCGAAGGAGTTAAGCTAACCGCTTGAAATTTTGCACAAATACTTCTTATTAGTGTAGGTCGATTGGTATTGTAAATGGGCCATATCGGTCCATGTTTTGATATAGCTGCCATATAAACCGATCTAGGGTCTTGATTTCTTGAGCCTCTAGCGTGCGCAATTCTTAACCGATTAGAATGAAAATTTGCACGACGTGCTTTGTTATGACATCCAACAACTGTGCCAAGTATCTTTCAAATCGTTTTATAACCTGATATAGCTGCCATATAAACCGATCTTGGGTCTTGACTTCTTGAGCCTCTAGCGTGCGCAATTCTTATCCGATCAGAATGAAATTTTGCACGACGTGTTTTGTTATTATATCCAACAATTGTGCCAAGTATGGTTCCAATCGGTCCATAACCTGATATAGCTGCCATATAAACCGATCTTGGGTCTTGACTTCTTGAGCCTCTAGAGTGCGCAATTCTTATCCGATTGAAATGAAATATTGCCCGACGTGTTTTGTTATGATACCCAACAACTGTGTTAAGTATGGTTTAAATCGGTCCATAACCTGATATAGCTGCCATATAAACCGATCTTGGGTCTTGACTTCTTGAGCCTCTAGAGGGCACAATTCTTATCCGATTTGAATGAATTTTTGCGCGAAGTATTTCGTTATTATATCCAACAATTGTGCCAAGTATGGTTCCAATCGGTCCATAACCTGATATAGCTGCCATATAAACCGATCTTGGGTCTTGACTTCTTGAGCCTCTAGAGTGCGCAATTATTATCCGATTAGGATGAAATTTTGCACGACGTGTTTTGTTATGATATCCAACAACTGTGCCAAGTATGGTTAAAATCGGTCCATAACCTGATATAGCTGCCATATAAACCGATTTTGGGTCTTGACTTCTTGAGCCTCTAGAGAGCGCAATTCTTATCCGATTCGAATGAAATTTTACACGACGTGTTTCGTTATTATATCCAACAACTGTGCCAAGTATGGTTCAAAGCGGTCCATAACCTAATATAGCTGTCATATAAACCGATCTTGGGTCTTGACTTCTTGAGCCTCTAGAGGGCGCAATTCTTATCCAATTTGAATGAATTTTGTTATGATATCCAACAACTGTGCCAAATATGGTTCAAATCGGTTCATAACCTGATATAACTGTCATATAAACAGATCTGGGGACTTGACTTCTTGAGCTTCTAGAGGGCGCAATTCCTATCCGATTTGGCTGAAATATCGCAAGACGTTTTTATACCCTCCACCATAAGATGGGGGGTATACTAATTTCGTCATTCTGTTTGTAACTACTCGAAATATTCGTCTGAGACCCCATAAAGTATATATATTCTTGATCGTCGTGACATTTTATGTCGATCTAGCCATGTCCGTCCGTCCGTCTGTCTGTCGAAAGCACGCTAACTTCCGAAGGAGTTAAGCTAACCGCTTGAAATTTTGCACAAATACTTCTTATTAGTGTAGGTCGGTTGGTATTGTAAATGGGCCATATCGGTCCATGTTTTGATATAGCTGCCATATAAACCGATGTTGGGTCTTGACTTCTTGAGCCTCTAGAGTGCGCAATTCTTATCCGATTGGGATGAAATTTTGCACGACGTGTTTCGTTACTATATCCAACAACTGTGTCAAGTATGGTTCAAATCGGTCTATAACCTGATATAGCTGCCATATAAACCGATCTTGGGTCTTGACTTCTTGAGCCTCTAGAGGGCGCAACTCTTATCCGATTGAAATGAAATTTTGCACGACGTGTTTTGTTACGATATCCAAGAACTGTGCCGAGTATGGTTCAAATCGGTCCATAACCTGATATAGCTGCCATATAAACCGATCTTGGGTCTTGACTTCTTGAGCCTCTAGAGAGCGCAATTCTTATCCGATTGGAATGAAATTTTACACGACGTGTTTCGTTATTATATCCAACAACTGTGCCAAGTATGGTTCAAAGCGGTCCATAACCTAATATAGCTGTCATATAAACCGATCTTGGGTCTTGACTTCTTGAGCCTCTAGAGGGCGCAATTCTTATCCAATTTGAATGAATTTTGTTATGATATCCAACAACTGTGCCAAATATGGTTCAAATCGGTTCATAACCTGATATAACTGTCATATAAACAGATCTGGGGACTTGACTTCTTGAGCTTCTAGAGGGCGCAATTCCTATCCGATTTGGCTGAAATATCGCAAGACGTTTTTATACCCTCCACCATAAGATGGGGGGTATACTAATTTCGTCATTCTGTTTGTAACTACTCGAAATATTCGTCTGAGACCCCATAAAGTATATATATTCTTGATCGTCGTGACATTTTATGTCGATCTAGCCATGTCCGTCCGTCTGTCCGTCCGTCCGTCCGTCCGTCCGTCTGTCTGTCGAAAGCACGCTAACTTCCGAAGGAGTTAAGCTAACCGCTTGAAATTTTGCACAAATACTTCTTATTAGTGTAGGTCGGTTGGTATTGTAAATGGGCCATATCGGTCCATGTTTTGATATAGCTGCCATATAAACCGATCTAGGGTCTTGACTTCTTGAGCCTCTAGCGTGCGCAATTCTTAACCGATCAGAATGAAAATTTGCACGACGTGTTTTGTTATGACATCCAACAATTGTGCCAAGTATGGTTTCAATCGGTCCATAACCTGATATAGCAGCCATATAAACCGATCTTGGGTCTTGACTTCTTGAGCCTCTAGAGTGCGCAATTCTTATCCGATTGAAATGAAATATTGCACGACGTGTTTTGTTATGATACCCAACAACTGTGCCAAGTATGGTTTAAATCGGTCCATAACCTGATATAGCTGCCATATAAACCGATCTTGTTTTTACTTCTTTTGCCGTTCACAAGTAGAAATATCAATTTTTATTTCCACTTGTTGGTTATTTTGAACGCTTTTATAACTATATGTTTTGTTGTTTCTATCAAGCAAGACTTTTTGAACACTATTAAACAAGATTTTTTAAAATTTAAGTGGGGAAAACAATGCAATAGGGGTAGACCCCCAAAAATTGGTCCCGAAAGTGGGTTTCAATTCTTGCTCTGCCCCCCAATACCTTTCATTTAAGCCCCACATTGACATGGTCGGCAAATATGCCCGACTTAGAGGTGTTTTAAGGAGTGGGGTCCCCCAATGACTAAATTGGATATCAAATTCGTTTTTAATCTCAAATACCTTTCACTTAAACCCCTTATTGAAAAATCCAGCAAATATGTGCGGTTTAGGTATGGGCCCTAAAAACTATGATTAACGAGCTCCACAGTCTTCAAGACCCAAATTGTCTTAGTGAGCAAATACGGGAAGTCCCGTAGACAGTTGGTCCCGAATGTTGATTTCACAAAATTCGGGAGTGGGACGGGGCGCCAACTCAGTGATTTGGTTTTGAAAATATATATCAGATTCGTGTTCTACTCTAAAATACCTCTTATTTGCGCCTCATATTGCAATGTTCAGCAAATATTTCCTACTTGGTTGATGTTATGGGGTGGGGTGGCCCCATAGACACTTTTCCCGAACATTGATATCAGATTCCTGCTTTACTTCCAAAGACCTTTCATTTGAGCCACATATTGCTTTGGTCGTAAATTTGTCTTCTTTGGGGGATGTTTTTGAGAAGTTGCGGACCCTAAAACACTTGATCACACATCCGGATATCAGATTCGTGTTCTACACTCAAATACCTTTTATTTGAGCCCAATATAGCGATGGTTAGTAAAAAATTGCTGTTTGTGGGGTATTTTGGGAAAGGGAAGACCCTCAGAAAATTGGTCTCGAAAATGAGTATAAATTCTTGCTCTACCCCCCAATACCTTTCATTTAAGCCCCACATTGTCATGGTCGGTAAATATGCCCGATTTAGGGGTGTTTTGGGGAGTGAGGTGGTCCACCAAATTCTAAGCCCTGAAAATATATCAGCAACGTGCTCTATTTTCATATATCTATATATCATTTATTTAAACACCATACTGCCCTTTCCCCTTAAAATTGGATAACAAATTCGTGTTCTAATCTCATTTAAACTCCTTATTGCAAAAGTCAGCAAATATGTCCGGTTTGGGGAATTGGGCCTAAAAACTATGAATATTTAGTTCCACTCTCTTTAAGACCCAAATTGTCTTGGTGAGCAAATACGTCCTATTTGGGGGTTGTTATGGTGGTGGGACGTCCCCTAGACAGTTGGCCCCAAACGTGGTCTACTCCCACATACCTTTAATTTGAGTCCCATATTTCCATAGTCGGCAAACATGACCGGCTTGGGAGGTGTTTTGGGCGATGGGCGGCCACTCAGTGAGTTGGCCTTGAAAATATATATCGGATTCGTGTTCCACTCTAAAAACCCTCTTATTTGAGCCTCATATTGCAATAGTCAGAAAATACTTACTATTTGGGTGCTGTTGTGGAGGTGGCGTGGCTCCATAGACACTTTTCTTGAATATTGATATCAAATTCGTGCTTTACTCCCAAAGACCATTCACTTGGGCCCCATATTGCTATGGTCGTAAATTTGTCGCCTTTGGGGGATGTTTTTGGTGAGAGGCGGCCCCCAAACACTTGGTCCCATATTTGGATATCAGCTTCGTATTCTGCATTCAAATACCTTTTATTTAAACCCCATATTCCTATGGTCAGTAAATAAGACCTTTTAGGGGGTGTTTTGGGGAAGGGGTGGAACCCTAGAAACGTGGTCCCACATTTGAAAATCAGATTCGTATTCTACTCGCAAATACCTTTCACTTTTTAGGGTACTATATGAAAGCACACAAAATTTCGCTTAAATCGCACCACCTATCTCCGAGATCTTGCGTTTCCGAAAATTAAGGCAAGGGGGAGGGTCCACCCCCTTCAGATATCAAAAACTGTAGTACCCTATTTTCACCACGGAGTCATTATGCACCATCTGTGAAAATTTCAAGAAAATCGGTTCAGCCGTTTCTGAGTCTATAAGAAACACACAAACACACAAACATACAAACAAATAAACAAACCTACAAACAAACACAAACTGATTTATAGGGTTGCCCAAAAAGTAATTGAGGATATATATACAATTGCAATATATATATAAGATATTTATACAAAATTTCAAGCGTCTAGCTTTACTCCTTCGAAAAACTAGCGTGCTTTCAACAGACGGACAGCCATGGCTAGCTCGACTTAAAATGTCATGACGATCAAGAATATATATACTTTGGGAGGCCACCGTAGCGCAGAGGTTAGCATGTCCTCCTATGACACTGGACGCATGGGGTCAAATCTTGGCGAGACCATCAGAAACAAGTAAAAAGGTTTTAAGTTCGGCCGGGCCGAACTTTGGATACCCACCACCTCGGGTATATATGTAAATCACCTTTCATCACAATCCGGTGAAAATGCATACCTTATATCCCATAGCAGTTATATCAATATATCATCCGATTTGGATCAAATGCTAATAAGTAAAAGTTATTGTTCAATTATGTATAACAAAGTATTGGTTTTTTAGTAGCTATATCTAAAAATAAACCGATCAGAACCATATACAACATGGATGTCGAAAAGCCTAACATAAGTCATGTGCCAAATTTCAGTTAAATCGGATTATAAATGCGCCTTTTTTGAGGCCAAGACTTTAAATCGAAATATCGGTCTATATGGCAGCTATATCCAAATCTTGATCGATCTAGACCAAATTGCAGAAATATGTGGAGGGGATTAACTTAACTCACTCTCCCAAAATTTCGGCCCCATCGGACAATAATGGGCCAAATTGACAAAGGATGTCGAAGGGCCTAATACAACTCACTGTCCCAAATTTCAGCAAAATCGGAAAATAAATGTGGCTTTTATTGGCCTAAGACCCTAAATTGGCGGATCGGTCTATATGGGGCTATATCAAGATATAGTCCGATATAGCCCATCTTCGAACTTAACCTGCTTATGGACAAAGAAAGATTCAGTGCAAAGTTTCAGCTCAATATATATATTTTTGAAGACTGTATCGTAATTTCAACACACAGACGCACGGACATCGTCTTAGATTTTTACGCTGACCAAGAATATATACACTTTATAGGGTCCGAAATGGATATTTCGATGTGTTGCAAGCGGAAGGACAAAATGAATATACCCCCATCCTTCGGTGGTGGGTATAAAAAATTTCAGCGGTGGTTTTCCCCTCCTAATTCTGGCAACATTTGTGAGGTACAATGCCATGTAAAACTTCACTCCAAAGAGATGTCGCACTGCGGCACGCCGTTCGGACTCGGCTATAAAAAGGTGGTCCCTTATCATTGAGCTTAAACTTGAATCGGACTGCACTCATTGTTATGTGAGGAGTTTGCCACTGTTCCCTAGTGGAATGTTCATGACCAAAATTTTGTTTTATGGGGTCTTGGGCGGCCATTTCGAGGTGTTACAAACGGAATGACAAAATTAGTTTACCCACCATCCTATGGTGGATGGTTAAAAAGGTATTTATTGGGTATTTACCCAATGAATACCAAAGCGTTAAGTATTTACCCGGTAGAAACCCATCTCTAGGCGTGAGAGATTGGGACACATTAGTAAAAGCAAATTTTTGGAGATAAAGTGTAAGAAAATGTTTTGTAATAGTCAACTTTTGAACAATGTTCGTGTGACCTACTTAATTGCTTATAAATCAGATATTTTTATACCCTCCACCATAAGATGGGGGGTATACTAATTTCGTCATTCTGATTGTAACTACTCGAAATATTCGTCTGAGACCCCATAAAGTATATATATTTTTGATCGTTGTGAAATTTTATGTCGATCTAGCCATGTCCGCCCGTCCGTCCGTCCGTCTGTCTGTCGAAAGCACGCTAACTTCCGAAGGAGTAAAGCTAGCCCCTTGAAATTTTGCACAAATACTTCTTATTAGTGTAGGTCGGTTGGTATTGTAAATGGGCCATATTGGTCCATGTTTTGATATAGCTGCCATATAAACCGATCTTGGGTCTTGACTTCTTGAGCCTCTAGAGTGCGCAATTCTTATCCGATAGGGATGAAATTTTGCACGACGTGTTTTGTTATGATATCTAACAACTGTGCCAAGTATGGTTGAAATCGGTTTATAACCTGATATAGCTGCCATATAAACCGATCTTGGGTCTTGACTTCTTGAGCATCTATAGTGCGCAATTCTTATCCGATTGAAATGAAATTTTGCACGACGTGTTTTGTTATGATATCCAACAACTGTGCCAAGTATGGTTCAAATCGGTCCATAACCTTATATAGCTGTCATATAAACCGATCTTGGGTCTTGACTTCTTGAGCCTCTAGAGGGCACAATTCTTATCCAATTTGAATGAATTTTGGGACGTAGTATTTTGTTATGATATCCAACAACTGTGCCAAATATGGTTCAAATCGGTTCATAACCTGATATAGCTGTCATATAAACAGATCTGGGGACTTGACTTCTTGAGCTTCTAGAGGGCTCAATTTCTATCCGATTTAGGGTCTTACTCCCATAAAAGCCGCATTTATTATCCGATTTTGCTGAAATTTGGGACAGTGAGTTGTGTTTGGCCCTTCGTCATGCTCCGTCAATTTGGTCCAGATTTGGATATAGCTGCCATATAGACCGATTCTCCGATTTAGGGTCTTAGACCCATAAAAGCCAGATTAATTGTCCGATTTTGGTGAAATTTGAGACAGTGAGTTGTGTTAGGCCCTTCGACATCCTTCGTCACTTTGGTCCAAGTCGGTTCAGTTTTGGATAGAGCTGCCATATAGACCGATCCTCCGATTTATAGTGTTAGGCCCATAAAAGCCACACTTATTGTCCGATTTTGCTGAAATTTGGGACAGTGAATTGTGTTAGGCCCTTCGAAATTTTTCTTCAATTTGGTCCAGATCGGTTCAGATTTGGATATAGCTGCCATATAGACCGATTTCTTGATATATGGTTTTGGACCCATAAAATGCTCATTTATTGTCCGATGTCGCTGAAATTTGAGACAGTGAGTTTAGTTAGGCTCTTCGACGTCCTTCTTCAACTTTGCCCAGATCGGTCCAGATTTTAATATAGATGCCATATAGTCCGATCTCTCGGTTTTAGGTTTTGGGGCCATAAAAGACGCATTTATTATCCGATGTCGCTGAAATTTGAGACCGTGAGTTTAGTTAGGCTCTTCGACGTCCTTCTTCAACTTTGCCCAGATCGGTCCAGATTTGAATATAGCGATCTCTCGATTTAAGGTTTTGGGACCATAAAAGAGGCATTTATTGTCCGATTTCGCCGAAATTTGGGACATTGCTTTGTATTAGGCTCTTCGGCATTTTTATGCAACTTGGCCCAAATCGGTCCAGATTTGGATGTAGCTGCCATGTAGACCGATATTTCGATTTAAAGTCTTGACCCCATAAAAGGCGTATTTATAATCCGATTTCACTGAAATTTGACACAGTAACTTATGTTAGGCTTGTTGACATTCGTGTCGTATATAGTTCAGATCGGTTTATTTTTAGATATAGCTAGTGTACTTATTAGTATATGGTCCAAATCGGAACTTATTTTGATATACAATAACTGATATGGGACATAAGGTATGAAATTTTCACCAAATTTTGATGAAAGATGGTTTACATATATACCCGAGGTGGTGGGAATCCAAAGTTCGGCCCGGCAGAACTTAAGGCGTTCTTACGTGTTTTCTATGTAAAAATAAAACTTCAAAAACATTTTTTCAAAGACAAAATTTTAACGAAATTTTTGCTAAAGTCTTTTAAATAAAAAATTTCAATGAAGACAATTTTTTTAATATATTTTTTTTTTTCAAAATGTCAAAAAGTTTTTTTCTAAATACAAAGTTTTAATTAAATATAGTCTAAAGACGAAATCTTGCTCATGTCTGGGCCGCTCTTTACTTATTATTTCGACAAGAATGATTTCAATACAATCTTTCCAATCGAGAAATTTTTTTCTAAATGAAAGATGAAGTTTTTGGGAACTTTTTAAACAAAAATTTATTAAAATTTTCTTTAAGCCTAAATCTTCATTGAATTTTTTATATACAAATTTTTTTCGAAATAAAACTAATAAACAAAAATTCTCTAAGACATAGTTCTATATGAATTTTCTTTTAATTCTAGTTTTATTACTTTGATTGAATTTTATCTGTAAAAAATATTATTTAAAAATTGTCTTTAAATAAATTATTTTGCTTGTTAGTCTGAAGAACTTTAAGTATTAATAATTATGGTTTTCAAAAAATTTTAATATTGAGGACTCGAAAACACAAATTTAAGACACCCTAAATGATCACAATTATTAATTTACATTTTAATATTCATAGTGATTTAGAAATGAAAGCTATTAGGAAAATAGTTTTCAACTGCAATGACGTAGAAATCTCTTCGTATTTCTGATTTATTTCGGACTTATAAACGCATGATGCAAATTATAAGCATATACGGCAATAGCTGGATGCAATTTTTCCGGACATATTTTCCGTTGGATTTTTTGTCAAGCTGAAACCAATGGGGCTTGTTTTTGTTTCCATTTAGAATAGAAGGAAAAATAAATACCCTTTTTATACCCACCACCGACGGATGGGGGTATATTCATTTTGTCATTCCGTTTGCAACACATCGAAATATCCATTTGCGACCCTATAAAGAATATATATATTTTTGATCAGCGTAAAAATCTAAGACGACCTAGACATGTCCGTCCGTCTGTCCGCCTGTCTGTTGAAATCACGCTATAGTCTTCAAAACTAGAGATATTTAACTGAAACACAGATTCTTTTTTTGTCCATAAGCAGGTTAAGTTCGACTATATCTTGATATAGCCCCCATATAGACCGATCCGCCGATTTAGGGTCTTAGGCCAATAAAAGCCACATTTATTATCAGATTTTGCTGAAATTTGGGACGGTGGGTTATGTTGGGCCCTCCAACATCCTCCGTCAATTTGGCCTAGATCGGTCCAGATTTGTATATAGCTGCCATACAGACCGATCCTCCGATTTAAGGTCTTAGGCCCATAAAAGCCACATTTATTATCCGATTTTGCTGAAATTTGAGACAGTGAGTTGTGTTAGGCCCTTCAACATCCTCCGTCAATTTGGCTCATATCGGTCCAGATTTAGATGTAGCTGCCATACAGACCGATCCTCCGATTTAGGGTCTTAGGCCATAAAAGCCACATTTATTATCCAATTTTGCTGAAATTTGGGACAGTGAGTTGTCTTAGGTCCTTCGACATCCTCCGTCAATATGGCTTAGATCGGTCCAGATTTGGATATAGCTGCCATATAGACCGATTCTCCGATTTGGGGTTTTAGGCCCATAAAATGTCCGATGTCGCTGAAATTTAGGACAGTGAGTTAAGTTAAGCCCCTTGACATACTTCTGTATTATCGCACAGATCGGTCCAGATTTGGATATAGCTGCCATATAGACCGATCTCTCGGTTTTAGGTTTTGAGGCCATAAAAAGCGCATTTATTGTCCGATGTTGCCGAAATTATGGACAAAGAGTTAAGTTAAGCCCCTCCACATATTTTTGCTATGGGACATAAGGTATGAGTTTTGCACCGGATTTTGACGAAAGGTGGTTTGCATATATACCCGAGGTGGTGGGTATCCAAAGTTCGGCCCGGCCGAACTTTACGCCTTTTTACTTGTTGAATATTTTAAGGTAACAAGTAAAAATGCGTTAAGTTCGGCCGGGCTGAACTTTGGATACATCGGGTAAATATGTAAATCACCTTTCATCAAAACCCGGTTAAAATTGCATACCTTATGTCCCATAGCAGTAATATCGAAATATGTTCCGATTTGGACCAAATACAAATAAGTACAAGTCATTGTTCAACTGTGTATAACAAAATATTGGTCTTTTTAGTAGCTATATATAAAAATAAACCGATCTGAACCATATACAACATAGATGTCGAAAAGCATAACATAAGTAACTGTTTCAAATTTCAGTAATATCGGATTATAAATGCGCTTTTTATAGGGCCAAGCTATGTGCACATCTTGATCGATCTAGACCAGAAATATGTGGAGGAGCTAAACTTAACTCTCTGGCCCAAATCGGACAATAAATGCGCCTTTTATGGGCCCAAAACCTTACATCGAGAGATCGGTCTATCTGGCAGTTATATCCAAATCTGGACCGATCTGAGCCAAATTAAAGAAGGATGTCGAAGGTCCTAACACAACTCACTGGCCCAAATTTCGGCGACATCGGACAATACTGGTGAATTTCATAGAAATCGATTCAGATTTAGATATAGCTCTCATATATATATATATAGCCCGATTTTCACTCCTAGAATCATTCTAAGCGCTTCTAAGCGATATGAGCCAAATTGACGGAGGATGTTGAAGGGCCTAACACAACTCACTGTCTCAAATTTCAGCAAAATCGGATAATAAATGTGGCTTTTATGGGCCTAAGACCTTAAATCGGAGGATCGGTCTGTATGGCAGCTATATACAAATCTGGACCGATCTAGGCCAAATTGACGGAGGATGTTGGAGGGCCCAACATAACCCACCGTCCCAAATTTCAGCAAAATCGGATAATAAATGTGGCTTTTATTGGCCTAAGACCCTAAATCGGCGGATCGGTCTATATGGGGGCTATATCAAGATATAGTCGAACTTAGCCTGCTTATGGACAAAAAAAGAATCTGTGTTTCAGTTAAATATCTCTATTTTTGAAGACTATAGCGTGATTT
Organism: Stomoxys calcitrans; assembly: GCF_963082655.1. NCBI lineage: Eukaryota > Metazoa > Arthropoda > Insecta > Diptera > Muscidae > Stomoxys > Stomoxys calcitrans. The sequence continues at coordinate 59,754,194 of NC_081552.1, forward strand.
CAACAGACAGGCGGACAGACGGACGGACATGTCTAGGTCGTCTTAGATTTTTACGCTGATCAAAAATATATATATACTTTATAGGGTCGGAAATGGATATTTCGATGTGTCGCAAACGGAATGACAAAATGAATATACCCCCATCCTTCGGCGGTGGGTATAACAAGTAAAATCGTGCTAAATTCTGAAGGGCCAAATTTTATATACCCTTTAACATGGATCGCACTTGTCGAGTTTTACCACGGTATCTCTTTTAGGCAAACAAAGGAAAAAGAAAAGAATTGCTATGTTATTGGAACAATATCAAGGTATGGTTCATTTCGGACCATAATTGAACTGAATATTGGAGACCATAGTAGAAGTCATTGTGTAAAATTTCAGACAAATCTAGTAAGAATTGAGCACTTTAGGGACTGAAGAAGTAAAATAGGGAAATCGGTTTATAGGGGAGCTGCATAAAGCTATAAACCGATTCATGCAATTTTTGACACGTATGTTAAAGGTCAAAATCTCTTATGCCGTTGCACAAAATTTCAGATGAATCGGGTAATAATTGCGCCCTCTAGTGGCTTAAGGAGTCAAGACCCCAGATCGGTTTATATGGACGCTATATCAGGTTATGGACCGATTTGAACTATTCTCAGCACACTAGTTGAAAGTCATAACAGACCACCTCATGCAGAATTTCAGCCAAATCGGATAATAATTGCGCCCTCTAGAGGCTCAAGAAGTCAAAACCTAAGATTGGTTTATATGGCAGCTATATCAGGCTATGAAAGTCATAACAAAATTGGAACAAAGTTGGAAGTCATAAAAAAATTGATTTGAACCATACTTGACACAGTTGTTGGATATCATAACAAAACACGACGTGCAAAATTTTATCCCAATCGGATAAGAATTGCGCACTCTAGAGGCTCAAGAAGTCAAGACCCAAGATCGGTTTATATGGCAGCAATATTAAAGCATGGACCGATATGGCCCATTTGCAATACCCACGGACCTACACTAAGAAGAAGTATTTGTGCACAATTTGGAGCGGCTAGCTTTACTCCTTCGAAAGTTCGCGTGCTTTCGACAGACAGATGGACGGTCGGACAGACGGACATGTTACGACGATCAAGTATATATATACTTTATGGAGTCTCAGACGAATATTTCGAGTAGTTACAAACAGAATGACTAAATTAGTATATCCCCATCCTATGGCGGAGGGTATAACTAGCGCAAACAAGTAAAACCATGATAAGTTCGGCCGGGCCGAATCTTGGGAACCCACCACCATGGATTCTGCTAAAAATTTATACAAAATAAATTAAGTTGAAGGGCATACTTTTATTCTACAGTCTTTCTTTCAAACCAGCAAAAATTTAAGCTTTTAGGAACCGAACGGGGATGATCGAGAGACCGGTTTATATGGGATTAATATCAGGTAATAGACTGCTTTAGACCGTATTTCGCACACTTGTTGGAAGTCGTAGCAGAACACGACATGAACAAGTAAAAGCGTGCCAAGTTCGGCTGGGCTGAATCTTATATACCCTCCACCATGGAGCGCATTTGTCGAGTTCTTTTCCCGACATCTCTTCTTAGGCAAAAAATGATATAAGAAAAGATTTGCTCTGCTATTAGAGCGATATCAAGATATGATCCGGTTTAGACCACAATTAAATTATATGTTGGAGACCTGTGTAAAATGTCAACCAGTTCGAATAAGAATTGCGCCCTTTGGGGGCTCAAGAAGTAAAATAGAGAGATCGATTTATATGGGAACTGTATCGGGCTATCGACCGATTCAGACCATAATAAACATGTATGTTGATGGTTATGAGAGGATCCGTCGTACAAAATTTCAGGCAAATCAGATAATAATTGCGACCTCTACAGGCTCAAGAAGTCTAAAACCTAGATCAGTTTATATGGCAGCTATATCAGGTTTTGAACCGATTTGAACCTTATTTGACACAGTTGTTGAAAGTAAGAATAAAATACGTCACGCAAATCGGATAGGAATTGCGTTCCCTAGAAGCTGAAGAAATCAAGTCCCCAGATCTGTTCATATGACAGCTATATAAGGTTACGAACCGTTTTGAAACGTACTTGGCAAAGTTATTGGATATCATAACAAAACACGTCGTGCAAAATTTCATTCCAATCGGAAAAGAAGTGCGCACTCCAGAGGCTCAAGAAGTGAAGACCCAAGATCGGTTCTTATGGCAGCTATATCAGGTTATGAAGAAGAACCGCGCACTCTAGAGGCTCAAGAAGTCGAGACCCAAGATCGGTTTATATGGCAGCAATATCAAAACATTTACCGATATGGCCCATTTACAATACCAACCGACCTACACTAATAAGAAGTATTTGTGCAAAATTTCAAGCGGCTAGCTTTACTCCTTCGGAAGATAGCGTGCTTTCGACAGACGGACGGATTTGGCTAGATCGACATAAAATGTCGCGACGATCAAGAATATATTGATATACTTTATGGGGTCTCAGACGAATATTTCGAGTGTTACAAACAGAATGACTAAATTAGTATACACCCCATCCTATGTTGGAGAGTATAAAAATACGACCCAATCGTACACAAATTGGGGATTCTAAGGGCTCAAAAATCAAATCGGGAGATCGGTTTATATGAGAGCTATATCAGGTAATAAACCGTTTCGCACTGTACACCCCGTGCAATATTTCAGCCAAATCGGACAAAAATTGCGGTTTCTATGGGGTCTTAGACGAATATTTCAAGGTTTTACAATCGGAATGACTAGATTAGTATTTCCCCATCCTTTGGAGGTGGGTATAATTAGTTCATGTTTTCCATCGAAATCGAATTTTCGATCGATTTTATAAAGTTCGAAGAAGAATTTAGCGACATTATTTAAGCAGAATATAGATGGCTATTCGCAAAAATTGATCAACATTTTTTTGTACCCTCCACCATGGGATGGGGGTAAACCAGTTTCGTCATTCTGTTTGTAACTACTCGAAATATTCGTCTGAGAACTCATCTATCTATATATATAACAAGTAAAAAGGCGTTAAGTTCGGCCGGGCCGAACTTTTGACACCCACCACCTCGGGTAAATATGTAAACCACCAAAATCTGGTGCAAATTGCATACGTTATATCCCATAGCAGTTATATCGAAATATGTTCCGATTTGGACCAAATACTAATAAGTACAAGTTATTGATCAATTGTTTAAAAAAAACTATTGGTTTTTCTTAGTAGCTATATCTAAAAATAAACCGATCTGAACCATATACGACACGGATGTCGAAAAGCTTAATATAAGCCACTGAGTCAAATTTCAGTGAAATCGGATTATAAATGCGCCTTTAATAGGGCCACTTTAAATCGAGATATCGGTCTACATTTCAGCTATATCCAAATCTGAGCCGATTTTGGTCAAATTACAGAAAACTGTCGAAGAGCCTTACATAACGCACTGTCCCAAATTTCGGCGAAATCGGACAATAAATCGGTCTATATGTCAGCTATATTCAAATCTGGACCGATCTGGGCAGAATTGAGGAAGCAGGTCGAAGAGCCTAACACAATTTT